>NW_007577786.1:493835-582814 GCF_000690725.1 Stegastes partitus
CCTTCTTTATCTTCCTCCTCACCCTCACCCTCCTCTTCATTTTCTTCATCACTTCTTTCATCTTGCTCTTCTCCCTCTTCATGAGCCTCACTATCTTCCTCTTCCTCACCATCTTCCTCTGAACCTTCCTCCTCATCCTCACTTTCAATGGGGTCTTGATTATCTTTTTGTTCCACAGTTTCAGCATCTTCTTCTTCATCGGCCTCACTTTCTTCTTCGCCACTTTTTGCAGACTCTGCAGTGTCACTTCCCTCTTTGTCCTCCTCCTCTTCTGATTCGTCGATTTTGCTGTCAGCACTCTCGGATTCATCGCCACTTTTGTCTTCTTCATCCTCACTTTCCTCCTCTCCTTCTTTATCCTCTTCTTCACTTGACTCTTTAATTTCACCCCCATCCTCCTCATCCTCTGCTGGTTCACTGATCTCGGAGTCACTCCCTCCATCACTTGCTGCCTTACTGCTTTCTTTTTCCTCACCTTCGGACTCTGTAGCATCACTTGTATTGCTTCCTTCATCTTCTTCCCCACTACTGGAGCTTGTTTCTTCCTCACCCCCTTCACCCTCAGATTCATTCTCTTCCTCATCCTCACCCTCTCCTGAAACACTCTCATCTTCAGCCTCTTGGTTACTGCTAATTTCACTTCCCTCCTCTTCATCTTTGCCTTCCACTTCACCTTCACTCTCTCCCTCTTCATCCTCCTTCTGTTCCTCACCTTCAGTATCTGTTTTGTCTGACCTCTTATCTGAAGCCTCTTCAGATGCCTTATAGGTTTTCTCATCTTCATCCTCTTCTTCATGTTCCTGCTGGGAAGTGTCCAAGTCTTCACCCCTGATATGATCAGACGTGACACTTTTCACCGTCTCCTGTTCTGATGTGTCATGACTGCTGTCATTACTTTCTTCTTCTTGTGCTGCATTTTCTGACTCTGATAGGACTTGAGCATCATCCTTTGTGTTGTCTTGTATGTCATTTGATGCTTCTTGGGACAATGAGGAGGAGGAGAAGGAAGACTGCGTAACTGCACTCTGCTTTGTGAATTGTCTCACTTTACCGTGTGTTTTACGTGGTGTGGGGGTACCTTTGTCACTGTCAGACTGGAATCCCCCGACACTTGTTACTGCCTCACTAAGCACTGCAACAGCTGCACCTGCCAGCCCAACAGCAGGAAGATAAGATGCTGCATTACTGAGAATTTCCCCCCACCTGGGTTTTCCCTCAGTGAGGCCCTGATCATCCTCTCTGTCGGTTTCTGAAACAAGCAAATCCATACCAACAGGTGCAGAGCCTTGCAGGGATTTGGCACCGCTGACAGAAACCACCTCTGTTCTCTTCGGGCTTTGTGAGGAATCTGGGTTACTTATCACTTCAGTAGATACATCGTGCTGTGATGACAGCAGGCTGGGAGCTCCAGTCGTCTTACTCCTCACCTTGGCCTTCGTATTATCCTGTATTATAGAGTCGACATTAGCTTCATGTCTGAGTTCCTCTCCTCCTTCTCCCTGTGGTTTTGCTTTTGCCCTTAGTTCAGTTTCCGATTCTTCAGCCTTCTTCTTGTCCTTAACTTTAGTTATTTTTTGCTTGTCTGCAGTTCTACCTTTCATTTTTTGAGCTGTGTTTAACCCAGTTTCTTCACCTTTTTCTTTGCCCTTACTTTTAATGTGGGGATTTTCTGTAAGCATACTTTGATCGCTGACTGGCCTAGATCTCACACCTACAGATTTCTTAGCTTTGATTTGAAAAGGTGTGGTGACAGGTGAGGCTTCTTTCTTTGCTGGTGATGATTTAACATCCACGGCTGTACTTTGACCTTTTCCCGGTGAAGATTTAACCACGTGCCGATCTTTTGTTGGAGTCGATTTGATACGCTGCGCCTCCTGTTGCACGTCCGTTTTAAAAGGTTTGACGTCAGAACTTTCACTCTGGAAAACTGCATCTTCCTTTGCAGCATTTTCTATGGATATTGAAATGGTTGTTTCATTTCCTGTAGTAACCCTATCAATAGGAGATGTCTTGTCTGAAGCTAATGATGTCACTTTGTCTCTTTTTGGGGTCCTGTTTACATCTTTCCTTAAAGAGTTCACATCCTTTTGGTTTATATTACTTTCTTTAAAATTTCCATTTTTCCTGGTAGTTTCCTTCACTTCAGTCAGTTTTTGCTGTGCGTCAGTCAACGTCTTCCGGACCGACTGTTGTGTTTTTGGGCTATATTCTGAAAGTCTGCTCTTATCATGTTTTGGTGACTTAAACTTGGAGATCTTTTGTATGTCTTCTGGAGTTTTGACTGTAACAGATTCCTTGGTAATATTCTCTTTGCCTTTCGTTGTGATTTTCTGGTTTTTCTTTGTGCTCTTCGGTGTAGACGCGTCTTTCTCTGTGGGTAAGTCTTGAGGAGACTTTTGGCCTGTCTTCACATCGGAGTGGAACGCCTCCGCCTCTTTTGCAGCTCGTCTAAGAGCTCTGCCCTTTTTCTTTTCCTAGAATAAATCACATAAGGACATAGTAAGATGTAAAAAGAAAAAAAAAACTGGCACAAAAAGGTCAATGTCTGATGATACTGTGTTATAAAAAGAACAGTTGTACAAGCAGAGCAGACCTGCAATCAATGTAACTGCAAATGTAATTAGGGAGTGTGCTATAGTGCTTTAACCCTCTCTGACCTTCCTATCTAATTCGTCTAGATGTATAATTCAAAGCACATATATAATTTATTTCAAATGTTTAAAAACATATTTTTAATATAATTGCAAGCACACATTTGTATGTTACCGCACAGACAATAAAATGTTCATGTATATTTTTTATGTCATTATAATGTCCACACACACACATCTTAAAGCATACGGAAAATGACATATGAAGTATGTGTCAATTTTGATAGCAATACTAAGAATATCATAAGACATATGGCAAGGTGTAAAAAAAAAAACCCGTCATTAACAAATCTATTGTCGGTTATTACTGATGTACAGATGTAGGTGGAAGGTAAATAAAACCAATGTGATGATGGAGAAAAGATGAAGATTTTTCCTACTTTTCTGGAGGTAGACAGATGGCGGTTAATTGGGGGTCACTGACGTGTTATTTAATCACACAGCAGTCATTCTGGCATCAGGGTATTTATACTACAGGAGGGTCTTAGGTATATTATAACATCAGTTGGGTTGTTTGTATAATTAATACCACTATAGGGTCTCAGCATTAAATATGTTTGCTAGTCATGTATAGTAGTATTTTATGTTATTTTGCAAGGTTTAATCCCTGATATGTAAATTACTCGAGTAAAATCACACCATACATGACGCTGTAGGGTCTTGACCTCAATATTTGCACTTAGTATATTAATCTTTAAAACGCCAATCATACCTCCTTTTTTTTTTTTTTACAGGAGGGCACTTTGAAACAGCTGCTGTTGTCCTGAATGTGCTTTTTACATATTTAAATAAAAGTAAATCATATTACAAAAAAATTCCTTCAAAATTAATTTGGTTAAATAAAATCCAAAGGATGCAACACACTTGTTTAAATTTGTTTTCAAAATGTGTTCAATTTTATTTATTGTACTTTAGATATTGTAAATCACTTTGAAATTTGTTTTCAAAAGATAATATTAAAAGATATTCAAATAGAAGTTCAGTTACTCATTCGTTAGAACGTGCAGCAGGGATATTTTTTCACGAATCAAAAGCTTTTGTCTCTCAAGAGCTATTTAATGTATTATTTTCTGTCACACTTAAAGCCCACACGTGTACACACACATGATTGCATATGCAGATTCACATGCAGCACGACAGCTAGGACAGGAACAGGCTACTGAGCACCACATGTTGCAGTAACCCGTTGCACACAGCAACGTAGGAGACTCCTTTACTGCTTGCTTCATCACTGGCTGTGGAAACACTGATGAGATGTGGCAAGATTCCTGCCAACTTTTCCAGCGCATTGTGTGTATCTGTGTGTGTTTGTGCATCTGAGGCTAGCGCCCAAACACATTTGTGCAATGGCAGAAGCTATCCAAATATCTGCGTAGAGGAGACTCATTACAGACATTCTTGGAAAAAGAGAAATTAATGTAAAACAATGGGAGACCAAAACACCAATATCAACTTCATGATTCACTTCAGTGTTATACAAGTGGAAAATTTCTCCAGGCACACACGTGCTTGAATGAACACACACACACATACTGTATGTATGCTGAGGTATGCACATTTCCTGGAAAAGTCAGTGAGTGTTCAACATTGCTGCTTCCTGCCCTGGAGTGCATATAATCCAGACCAGTAAAATGAAGTCTAAAGAGGAAAATAACATTCAGCTGACTGTGTTTATGAGTCTGTGGATGATATATTGTGTTGATGTATGCTATCAAAATTGTATAATGAACCGTTAAATATCACTTTTCTCACCGTATTTGCCAAAAACTCAGAATCAACTTCTTTTTCTTCCACATCGTCAGTCGCTGTTTGTTGCTCTGGAAGAAAAGACAAAACTTTAACAGCTGTACAATGCATTATCTATCTCTACATCTTTACAGATCAGCTAAACACTGGCCACAACAGACATTCCACTCTCTCGTCAAAATTATGGGTTCAAAATACCTGTTTGTGGTGAGGCGGGGTGCTCTTCCTTGTGAGGATTTTTTTTGGAGACACGAGTGGGGGTTCTAGTCGGGCTGAAGGGCTCTTTAGGTGGTAAAGGAGAGGACAGTTTGTTACTTAAGGCCTTTTTTGCAGTTCCTGCTTGGTGTACCCTGTTTTTTGCAATCTTTTTAGTAGACACAGGGGCGTTGGGCTTAAATTTAGTTATAGACTTAGGTGACAATAAAGGAGAAGGCAACTTTTTGGATTTAGACTTAGGGGAAGAAGCGGTGGAGGCATTATTCTGAAATATAAATGATGATTGTGAACGTGGGCTAGATGGCTTAGAGGAAAACAGTGGACTCTGAGGGGATATAGGAGATCTGGGGGAGAGAAGTGGGCTTGCTGTTGCTTCTGATTGGGGCTTGGGGGATGATGAAGGGGAAAAGACGTCCTTTGAAAGCTGTTTCGGTGCTGGGATATTTCTGGATGCGTGCCAAGAAGTGTTGAGGAAGTCAGAATTCAGACGTGGGAGGTTCTGAAACATCTCCCCAAACAGCTCCCCAGAACTCCCCTGAAAGATAAGAGGAAAAAAAGCATAAGCATCACTGAGCCAAATATTTGAAATGCAGCAATAGAGCTCCCTCAACCTCTAACTTAGTGGCACTACAACAGAGCTGCAGTTTGGTGTAACACTGCTCCCTACTGGAGTTGAATAGTAATTACAATTATCTAAGGGAAAGCCAAGAAACTTTACAAAGATATCTGAAAG
This sequence comes from Stegastes partitus, assembly GCF_000690725.1. NCBI lineage: Eukaryota > Metazoa > Chordata > Actinopteri > Pomacentridae > Stegastes > Stegastes partitus. The sequence continues at coordinate 499,182 of NW_007577786.1, forward strand.
TTTTATTTCTGATTTTTTTCAAAGCATGTCGTGGTTGGTATTAAATTTAATTAAATAGTTTTGCAGCCAGAATATATCAATGTAGAAAACCAGCAGTGACTGAAAAAAAAAATTAGTTTAAAACATTGTTACAAGCAAGAGAAAATATTGTGTGTATTGTAAATTAATTTTCAAACTATTCAACATCTGTGGATACCCTGTTTTCTGTTGTCTGGGTACGCAGGATGATGTATACAGCTAATAATTCATGAAATTAATGACTATGTAATTACATAAGCCTTGTAACAACCTGGTTATGTTTGGAAAATTAAGACCAAGGTGTAGGTTCTCACTTTTTCTCTATGCCGGGCTCGAGCAGAGAGAGACAAGGATGGGACCAGTGGCTTCAGATCTATGATTACAGCGTCTTGCAAAAGAATTTCTTTATAGCTTGACTCCACAAAGTTGTCTGTGATCATGGCATCCTTCTCTGGCTCTATTTGTAGGCTCTCTGGTGGTCTGGGTGCAGCCAGGACCAGCATGTGATGACCACCACAGGACACCTAAACACAGGAGGACACAAGAAGACATCTTTATTTCTGTGTACTGATTTACTCTCATTCATTTTTTAAACCTGTATGATATAGTGATTTGTGAGTAGCCTGCATTTATATAGTAAATCTGGAGGTTTATTGTATTGAACAAAGGACACTATAAAGTCCCTACAGGTGGAGCTAGACAGTTATTTCTGCAGCCATCCCCAAACTAAACATAAGACCTTCATAATATCACACAGAATGCATACTGAATGTCACACGATCAAAAAATGACAGAAAACCAGGAAAATTCAAGAAAATTGTATCCTTAAATTAAAAATAAATGCCTAAATATCTATATCATGTTTTTGCCATTACTTCCCAGCTGTATTAAACAATAATTTTTAATTGTTCCAATGGGAATTAATATGATTAAATAGAAATTATTCTAACCTGGACCCAGAGAAGTGGCTGAAAATTGATAACTACACCAACAAATTACAAAATTACTGATTAGTTTAAATACGTTTTTGGTAGTAACTTGCCCATTGTGAGTCAATGATTTGTACTAGTGACTGTTTGCTACAGATGTGACACTGAGCACAGAAACCTCTCAAATAATCTACATGTCACACCAGCCATACTTGTTGTTTATGGTAGTAGTATAAAGTACAATTTCTGTTAACAGCTGATAACTACATACAAAAAAACATAATAACTAAACGTACTGTCTGTCTAAAATAAAAAATTCTTAAAGTTTAAGACTTTTCAACACATTTTCAGGCCTTTTTAACTGAAGCACGTCACTGCTTTTAAAGACTTTTCAAAGACCTTTAGACACCTGGCAAAAGATCACAACACCAAAACTGTGACTGACAGATGGCCTAAGTCCTCTGAGCCACTGCTGCCCCAACACCACCTTCACTTACTGACTGAACACTGTGCTGGAGAAAACGTGTGCATAGTGTCGGGCTGAACTGGTTGATGAAGTTCTCCTCCCCTAACCCCAGCTTTCCATGACGGCCATCACCGAACGTGTAGAGCAGCCCACTGTCTGTGGAAAAGGAGGACAAATGCATTAAAGGCTTAAGATGCTCCATCACAGCTGAAACTATGACAGACATTTTGCCTTTTTATAAATTGAGAAACACAAGCCACCAACTTCAGGCCAATACATATTTAAGCATTTTAAGGATACATATATTTATGCTTTTTTATTTCATTGTTCATGCTGCATTTTATTGCACATTGTTTGTTCCATTACAAAATAGAACCCTTTGAGTATTGAAATATTAAAGCAGAAATAAGGTCTTGGTGTGCTGTTGTGCTGAAATGATTAGTACATAATCATTACGACAACTGACAGGAAATTCATTGATCAAAATTATTGATTTTTGATGTTAAACGCAACATATCGAGAAGAAATGCCTGATTTATCAAAGAAAGGACACGCTATATTTTTAATCATTTGAAATCAAATATGGAAATCAAGGTTCTCAACTAAAACAAAACATTTACAGAGCCAATCTTTAAATCTGAGAATTTCTTTGAAAATCTGTACTACTTCCTTACATCTTACATTTAAATTAAACAATTAACTAATAAATCAAAAAGGGGTTTTCTTGACTGGCTAAGGAAGCAGGAAAGCAGACTACAGCAGTTGGATTTCCACCAGCCCCCTTCTGTTGCCTTATTTACATTTGATGTATACATATATATGGTATAGAAAACATGCACGAACCACTACAAAGGTGAACAGGCAATACAATTTTATTAACTATGACAATGACTAGAGTGAGCTTCAAAGATGGCTTACTTGTGATCACAGCGGTGTGGTTCTCTCCACAGGCGATGTGTTTGATGCTGCTGTTGCAAAAGTGCTCCAGTGGTTTTGGCAAATGAACTTCAAATAGAAATGTTCCGTGGCCCAGCTGACCGTGTTGACCCCTGCCAAACGTGTACACGTCCTCCCCTGGCACAGCAAAACAGACACAGTGAACAGACGACCACGTTAACCACAGGTAATAGCACACTTACTCAACTAATGTACATAAGCACAATTTTGTGGTACTTGTACTTCATTTGAGCATTTGGATTTTCCACTTCTCTATATTTGTATAATAATAGCAACAATAATTTGAGTATAGAAATGTATATCTATATTTGTGCTTAATATAGAAACATGAACTTATATTCTGACATTTTTTCTTGATTCCAAATCAGTGACCCCATATTCTATTATTCTGTTGTGCTCATTTCTATAAAAGTACATGGAACAACTTGATTTCTGTGGTTTGAAATAATCTTAATAGATTAAAAGACTTTTTCAACTTAATTTAGGAAAGAAACTCAAAATTATCACAAAGTAAAATAGTTAAAATCAACTCCATCTTCTTCAGCTAACATTAAATGCTGTGTACATGTTAATGCCTTTGCAATAAAAAATAAATAACAAGGGCTCACAGCAATATGAGTCCTTGTACTTTTGATATTTAATTTCACCATCCTGATAATGTAGAATGAAGAACTTTTTATGAGTATTTATTTTGTGATTTAATGGAGTATTTTCACATTAGCTGGATACTTTATTCATCTCCTTGGGGACATTCAAGATAATAAATAATGCAAAATTTAAAAAATAAATTAACATTATTTTGCAGGGACAATGTCTCTTTTTGGAACAAGGATTTTATGCTCATTTTTTTATCCTGCAAATGTACCTGTAAGTGCCACAGTGTGCTCCCCTCCACAGGACACCTGAGTGACCTGACCCAGGATGCCTTGCACCCGCTGAGGGACTCTGTGATTGGACAGCTGTTCCACCTGGAGGCCAAGTCTTCCATTCGCACTCTCACCGAATGTGTAGAGATCTCCATTTACTGGGACAGAGCCAAGACAATATTCACAGCACAATAGATAGCATGTACCTGAAGATTATTAAATTAACACTCAAGCTGGGTGAGTGTTTCTTGTGCTAGACTGTGTTGTACCTGTGACAAAGGCTGAGTGGTGGTACCCACAGGAGACCCATATCACCTCTTCTCCAACGATCACCTCTCTGGGTTCTGCTGCAAATCCCTCATCCCCTAAACCGATCTGACCCACAGAGTTGTCTCCCCACATGAAGAGCCTCCCATCGTCTGTGAAAACACACAAGCAGAGTTCAGAATATCTAACATCGTAGACATATAATATAAGCAATGTCAACCTTGACCAGGGAATCTTAGCTAGCAGGGAAACCTATTACATTTTCATCATTCAAACCTGTTAAGGCAGCTGAGGTGTTGCATCCTGCAGAAAGCATTTTGATTGGTGCCCAGTCACAGAAAGGATGCAGCAGCTGAAAGGATGCTGTGTTGTTGCAATGACCCAAACCGAGCTGCCCTGCCTGGTTACTACCAGCACCATAGACATCACCCCTACCTAAAAACACACAAAAGCTGATTAAATGCAAGAACAACCAGTTCTGGGAGTACTGTTCTGTGGAAATCTGTCATATACGATCCAGTGTTATTTATCTTCTTACATGTGCATACGATCGTGTGATCCCTCCCACATGCCGCAAGCTTCACCTTCTCAGACCTCAAGGCTAAAAAAGAAAATACAAAGGCATTATAGCTACTAAGAATTACTTCAAACTACTTAAATTAGGGCCTTTTTGGTTTATGAAAACAAAAAAGAAGAGTGGAAACAATGATGTAACTGATCAGTCAATAGGTAGAACAATAATCAAAACCATAAAGAATAAGTCCAAAAAAATAACTGACATTTTATTCAGTCATCATGAATAAGTAGGTGTAGCCTTAGTGTAAAGCATCTTACCTTTCACAGAGGCAGGTTTGCTGGCAGCCAGTTTAAATCTCAGTCCCAGTTGGCCCCAAGTATTACCACCAAACATGAGCAGCCTCCCATTTTCTGCAGAATCATTACACAGTTGTAAGTTTGACCTTTTATTTAAAATTGCACTTCATCGCTTCATGAACAAAGTAGGAATTCTTTATTTATTTAAAAGCATGCATGTAGTGTGTGTACCTGTGATGACTGCGGAGTGCTCTCCTCCACAGGACACGTGCACTGAGCGGTCATTCTTCAACCAGAACTTGCTTGGCACATTATCGGCAAAACTGCTCTTTCCAAATGTGAAGATGGCTCCTGTATCTGATGACAAGTATGTGGTTGATCTTTCCACTGCCTTAATAAGAACCAACTACAACATACAGGGCACTAACTTAATGCACTTCACTAACTTAACACCGGCTAAATCCCAACCCTGCCGGCTGTCAGACCTCAAGCCATTTACGCAGGCTGACAGAAATAGCAACAGGTTTACCGCACACATAAGTGGAAACGGTTATCAGAAGAAAAGGCACGTAAGTATAGGTAAGGATTCATAAGGCTATGGGCTTTATGCTGCGTATTGATATAGGATGTAGTCTCACCAGGTATGTCCACATCGGTCTGCCCCGTCATCTCCACCGTTGTTCCGCTCACACCTCCTCCTCAGCGGGCAGCTCCGCGCTGACTGACAGGTCGAGCCAGTAAAGCGCAGAGAGAGGCAGCAGGAGGCTAAGCTAAGCTAACTAGCTGCACCAGTGCGACCCAAGGAGTTAGCTAGTTATCGACAGGTAACAAATACATAAAATATTATATATTTAAACAATATTTGGAGAGGTGAGCAGCATATTGATAGCCTAATTACTTTGGACTGTCAAAACACACTAAATAAAAACATATTAATGAAAGTATAGTTTTAAACTCTTTATCGTAAATGAGCTGGTAAGTTCACCTGCTGCCTAATTAACTAATTAACTCAACTTGGAAACAATCTTTGTTTGAACTCATCAAATCAAGTTTATCTAGTTGATATGACTCCAATCTTCTAGTTGTCTCAACATTGTTTTTTAAGTTGTCTAAAGTTGATTTAACTTTGTACCTAAGATAAAACAAAAACTAACCTTATCAGTGCAAGAAAACCTTATTTGTCTAGTCAAACAAACTCACACTTTCATATTATTATAGCCCACACTTTCAAGTTCTATATTTACAAAACTTGCCATTTCAAGTTAAAAGAACTTACATTTTAAATGTTTCATCTTCGCTGTGTCGGTTGTATTGACTGATTATTGCAAGTTTTCCTGATTTATTGATCACAATAGTTGCAGCACATTTATTCAGAGATCCTTTATTTAAAAAGAAAAAAACAATGTTATACATGAACTTCAATTTCAAAGATGTATTCACAACACAGATGATAAATATAACATCATCGGCTTAACAAGAACATTGTTACACATGCATACCTCAAGGCACTGACTGTTTACATATTGGTGTCACAGTTTTCAAACAGGATAATAAAATCTATATACCTAATATGAAGAACAAGGTGCATCGTAAAACATTCACCAAACACTGTCAAAACTGTAATTCACAATAGGACGGTTGAAGGACAAATAAGGGATACAGACAGCTTTTATAAACCATACAATAAACTTCTGTGACCGGAACATACTTGTTGCCAAGCACATCCATTTCTGGCTTTAACATTTTTTTGGGGGGGGAGGTGAAAACGGTTATATTTCAGTCAGAAAATCTATTTATTGCACATATTATAGATGGGAAAAAAAATCATTTAATTAATTTCGGAAAGCAGTGCTAATGATAATTAGGGGGCGGCAGCGTTGGAGGAAGCCACGCCCCCTCCCTGCTGTCTGTGCGCCACGCCGCCGGTTCGCTTGGATTCCTGCACGCATGTGTTTCGCTGGCAGGCAGTGAGTGAAAGCTGCTTCTCACTGATGAAACAGTCACACAGCATTACACTCTCAGCGGATTTTCTTTGAGCTACAATGTTTCCCAGGCTATTTTCTGTCAGCAATCCTGCTTTCAAATGTTTGCAATCTTTCCACAACTATGCGGCACGAGGGTTTGGGTAAGAAAATCCAGATTTCAACTTTATTAAATAATATTTGACAGCTTTAGAATTAAACATGCCTCCGTTTGTTACTTTCCCAGCACTGCTTCTCTTGGTTCAGCAAATTTAAAAGGTCGCAGTTGTCTGACATTGAAAGATTTCAACTCAGATGAGATCAAGAGGCTGCTGTGGGTGTCAGGAGACCTCAAGCATCGCATAAAGCATGAAAAACAGGTGAATAACTTTAGATAACAAATGCTGATTCCACTGTCCATTTTGTTAAGTGTCTTCTTGTTAGGTCTGAGGCCCTGTTTGGGTCATTTTACGCAGCTAACTGTTCTTTCTATTTCAGTATCTGCCTCTTCTGCAAGGGAAGTCAATTGCTATGATATTTGAGAAGAGGAGCACCAGAACAAGAATGTCCACAGAAACAGGTGTCAGTTTTGTGCACAAGAATCTGCATGTGGCTCAGTTTGTTAGACAGAACAATAAAGGGTAAAAACTAGAAATAGAAAAGTTAGTTTTTAAGTTAAAAGTTTGCACACATGAGCTGCACAGATGCTTTCTTTATTTAATTCCTAAGAACATCAATAAAAAACGTGTCCTTGCTGTGCTCGCTGGGCTGATACCATTCATCACGGTCATTGTTAATACAGACACAAAAGAACTGCTGAAAAGCCACTTTCCGTGCAAGCCTTTAACAAAACACTCTGAACAGCTACTTCCACCCCTATATTTCCCCTCATACTCCCCCCTCAGCACCTATATTTTTCTGTGTGCTTTTTTACTAGTTGGATTTTAGGGAAACTAAAGTCATGTTGCTATCATAATCCCAGGTTTTGCTTTGCTGGGTGGACACCCCTGCTTCCTTACCTCGCAGGACATCCACCTGGGAGTGAATGAAAGTTGCACAGATACAGCTAGGTGAGAAATAATGTTTGTTTCTTTAGGATGTCTATTATACACGAATCCTCTTATTTCTCTGTTTATCCAATCAAGCTTGAGTACACTGTATTTTTCAGCATAACTCTCCTTTACACGTCATACCAAACAGTGTTTTAGGTCAACAACAGTCTCCAGCATGAGTAACCACAGACTCCCTGGCTGCATATGACCTCTTAACTTTCACCACAGGGTGCTGTCAGGGCTCTGTGATATTGTCTTGGCCAGAGTGTACAGCCACACGACGCTGGAGGAGCTGCAAAAGGAGGCTTCCATCCCCATCATCAACGGCCTGTCTGACCTCTATCACCCCATCCAGATTCTGGCTGACTTCCTCACCTTACAAGTGCTCTTACCGTTAATTGTACTACAATTTTCCTCCAGCGTATGATAATGATGGTGCGTGTTCTAAGTTACTGCCATTCACTTCTAGGAGCATTATGGATCTCTGAGTGGACTGACAGTGAGCTGGATTGGAGATGGGAACAATGTCCTCCACTCCATCATGATGACTGCAGCCAAACTGGGAGTTCATCTTAAGATTGCCACACCAAAGGTTTATGTTGCCTCCTCTCTTTTACCCTGCTAAATGTTCTGTTAGTGAATTCTTGTTTTGCAGTTTGCAGATACCAATGCAAGCTTTAGCTTCTCATCTCTGCACTTCTTGTGACACTAGAATATAACTGTGTTTTTATTCCCAGGGGTACGAGCCAGAAAAGAGTGTTATTCAAGAGGCACAAAAACTCTCCAAACAGGTAAGATCCTCTAGATTCTGTTTGGCTTATTAATAATAAATAACACTGCATTCTGTCTTAGCATGGGACCCAGCTCCTTCTGACCTCTGACCCGATGGAGGCTGCACATGGCAGCAACGTTTTGGTCACTGACACCTGGGTCAGCATGGGACAGGAAGAGGAGAAGAAGAAGAGGCTTAAGGACTTCAAAGGTTACCAGATTACTATGCAGGTAAGGAGGGATATTATTTTAGCATTATTTTTGCCTGTGTCTATAACCAGTTTTAAGCTTACAAATCAGGCCCCAGTAGCTGCTGCTTTCCCCCCACACACTATAGCCCTTTTTTAAACATTGCATACATAAAATTGCTGGCTTCATCATTCTGGTAAAGTGATGGCATTCTGACATGGATCACTTTTACATTAATTTTCCTCACGTTTCATTCAGACATCCGAACCACTGTGACACAGAATCATGGTACCCACACAACATTTGCCATAACATCAAGATTACAACAAGTGACGCGTAAAACATGAAAGTCATGTTGCCCAGTATATGTAGCATGGTATGATGTCAGTACGTTGTATTCCTGTGTGTTCATCACTTAATGCAACTGCATGCAATTCAGACTCGTGCGTGTTAAAAGTAAATGTCCGACCCAGTATGACTGCTGTTACAATTTTAGCCTACTCATAACCAGGTTTTCATTCAAACGTGAAACTGAATTGTTCAGCTGCTGCATCAGTGCATGTCTAAAAGAGGCTTCTGATTATAAGCTAATCAGTACTGCGCAAAACAGCATCTCTAAACAAAGCAGTAGCATTTAATCTTCTGCAAACTTTTATATGACTTGCAAAATAAACTTAATTCTTAAGGGGAGATTTTATGAAATGCTTTGCACACTAATAGATTAAATGCACATAAAGGGACATGGTAGTATTATCAAGAAACCTGCAGAAAGATGGTTTTTGCTTTTAAAAGTACTGTATACCCAATGTACAAAAGGGGCTGCTCGTGTCCGTATGATGTCAATTTTGTCATCTCTCCAAGTCTGTGACAGTCTGTGTGAACCCTCAGTACATGGCGCTACAAAGGCAATAGCATGCATGCTCAGCAGTAGTATGCATGCATAGAATGTGTAGAAATGACCCACAGCACATGTATGCAACAGACTCTTCCAAGCAGACTCCAGTGGACGAGAAAAGTAGTAGAATAGCAGCAACTGCACGTCCCTGGGTGTCGGCAGCTGTCCATGTCCATAATTTAGTATAATCAAGGCACAAGTGTGGCTCTATCCATGGGCCAAAAAGCAAACTTTTTTTTTTTCTTCTTGTATTATGCCTCTCAGAGTGTCCTCACACTTTGTTGAAACTGGTTTTAACTCCATGTTTTGGTTGCTCGTCCATCACAGACTGGAAGTGTGGCCAAACCAGACTGGACCTTCCTGCACTGTCTCCCTCGAAAAATGGAGGAGGTGGATGATCAGGTATTCTACTCATCTCGCTCCCTTGTCTTCCCCGAGGCTGAGAATAGGAAATGGACCATCATGGTGGGTAATCTGCTGAAACTCCAGTGTTTAATTTGAAATTTACCATTAGTACAAGTTTAAGTTAATCCTGCTGGAATAGCATTTGCCTCCAGCTCTGCTAATTGTTGGACATGTCTTCTCTTTCAGGGTCTGATGGTTTCACTTCTGACAGACTACGCTCCGCAGACACAAATGCCAAAGTTTTAACTTCGGGTCTTAAAGTGGAATTATATTTGTGTGTCACGCTTCATGACAATCCCACTGCACGTACCTCTGCTGCAGCAACTGATTTCTAGTTTTCACCCAGTCATAAGCACCACAGCAAAAAAACTACATGAATTATCCCAAAGAAACTGTGTTTACATTGTTTAATTGAATGTGTGTGTGCGTTACTGTGTCTTCAGCTTTTTCCAAATAAATCAGAAACTTGCAGGACAAAATACAATCAGACCAAGCTGACCAATCGCTGTTCTTCTGGCCTCCAGATGGTATCTGTGTGGACATGTTAGCTGATGCGTGTACATTTTTGAGAAGGTTCACATCAGTTGTTCTGCTTTAACACCTTCATGCGCAATTACCAAATGCTTTGTTCATACCACACTGCTAAACTGATACACCACTGGTTTTCCACAATAACGCTACAAATCACACATATTGCACTTTGCATTCATGCAGAATATCTTCCATATTGTAATGTGCAGTTCACATTTGAATCAATACAGTAAGAAAATCAACTTTGTCTTATAATCCACATCAGCAGTATGCATCACGTTAAATCTGTAGTTAGGACACAGTGGTGTGCCAGGGGTATCCTTGGGGTCTTGTCCAACCCACCCATGTTTCTGGCCTCTTTCTAATAAAGGCAAACAAAAAGGGTCTTAACATTGCATGGCTTGTCATTTTTAGTAAGACTGATTTCATGGACGGGACTGCATTTCTTTGCAGTGTTGAAAAACTTTAATGGTTGACGATAATGGAAAGTGTTCACATGAATACTACGGTGGCCGACGGGGGCAAATGACGTACATATACATGAATGCGTTGCATAAACAGAAATGCACTGCAAAAAGAAAACGCTGCATACAGGCACACAATGGAAGTGCCACAGGCCTCTAGGGTGTTTGGCTTTTCAGTCACTGTGATTATATGGGTGCTGAAGTGGTGTTTTACTGCTGTCTCCCTGTGTTCTCTCTGTTGTTTATGTTTACCCATGGAGACAAGAGAATACATACCTTTTCATACAGCTTTTCCCTCAACTAATGTTACTTGTCTTGCTCACAGTTATCTGCCTCTCAGGTGAAAAGCTCATTACTGCCTCTAGAGGCCTGATGCACTTCCTGGATATGCAGCATTTTCTTTTTGCAGGGCACCACCACACCACTTCAGCACCCATATAATCACAGTGACTGAAATGCCAAACACCCTAGAGGCCTGTGGCACTTCCGTTGTGTGCCTGTATGCAGCGTTTTCTTTTTGCAGTGCATTTCTGTTTATGCAACGCATTTATGTAGTTGCAACTCCTTTGTGTATATACACGTCATTTGCCCCCGTCGGCCACCGTAGAATACCCCTACCACATGGTTAAATGTCTTCATGTCATCTTTGGCTCAGAGTAACTGTAAGCATTGTGCATCTGAGATTAAAAATAAGAATATTATTATCAAGTGACAGAATTGGTTACAAATATATTTGTTGTATTCCTTTATTTATTTATTTTTTTTAAGTCGCTTTTAATTTATTTTGTGGCACTTCTGGTCTTCCCTACATTCCCGTCAAAGTGCGCCACCACACGGACGGAGTCTGTAACGTCCGCGACTTCTCATTGGACAGCGGGGGATGACGCGTTTGTGCGGGAAGCTTTGATCCACGTGGGTGGTCCAGCCGGATAAAACGATGCTGCGTAGTGGCCCATTCACAAAGCAGCCAGCCTGTCATTAAAGAAGTACTCATGCAGACGTTCACATGGGTTTGTAAACACGGCTACAAATGTGCAACACTACAAGTTACACCCGGAGCTCAGTAAAACGTACCTTTAAACTAGTTTACACCTACACATACAGCGTCGTGATGGTTTGATTACATTGCAATGTTAGAATTAGCTCCACGCACTATAACGTTAAATGCTTAAATGGCGATATGAAAACAGTTTTCCTCGACGACCACCCACACAGTGAAGGAGGGCTGCCCGGAGAGGCTGAGGTGGGAGGAGGAGGAGGAGGAGGACGCCATTGCAGCCGCAGCTGGCCGTTTGAGATTCGGCTGATGAGGGACAAACGTTCCCAAACTTTAACAATGTCGACTGGCTTTCAGGGGGGGTTCTGACTCGGTTCTCTTCTGGCGTGGAAACACGAAAAGTAAGATGGAGGTTTTGTCGCCGCCGAAGGGGGTAATGTGGAGCCACAGCGCCGAGCCAAAGCAGGTAAAGAGCTCAGTTTCAGGGGGGACAATGGGGGAAAGTTTGAGCTAAACTTGGCTAACTAACGGTAGTTGTTTTAGCTAACCGTTAGCGTCGCTGCTAACGAGCTGGAGGTGCTGCTGGTCACAGAGCTGCTAACTGCTCACTGAATATACCAGTATTTAGCTGAACAGAAAGATAAAAGTCGTGCTGTATAGTTAACCTTTGCTGCCAATCTTCCCGCTTTCGAGAGTTAACATTTACTAAATGAAGAAATTGACAACATTAAGGTGACAAAAATGTGAACAAACGACGGTTTTCACCACTTTATAGCCGAACACTGAGGATTTTAGCTCCTGGTGCGTTTGCTGAGTTCAGTGTAAACAAAGTTGTCCAGTTTCCAGACCCTTTACTCGACTAAAAGTTACAATAAATAATGTAAAACTACAGATTTCAAGTATTTGAAAGTCCTGCATGCAAACATCATACCAAGTAAAGTACTGAGGTTTATATTATCTATCAGCTTTTTAGGTTATTATCGCTTGTACAATAACAGGCATTTATTGTTGTAGCTGGTTAAGTAAATGGTGTTTGGAGGTTTAATTTATACAAATGCTTCATGTTATGTAAAGCAAACATATGTTTTGTGTGTCAAATAATAATCTGCAAAATAACTTGTAAGTGCATCAGTCAGAAAAAACTTATTTAGTATCCCTGTGCATCATGTAAACATTTAATAAATGCTTTATACCACACTACTGTATGGCTAATAGTTAAACTGATAACAATTAATTAGTCATGGATTTTTTTTAATGAACGTGTTTTAACAAATAGTGAATAACAATATTCTTTTTTTTTTTTTTTTTTAAACTGTTGGAACAATATTAAAGTTTACTTAGTAGAAGTTATGATTGTTGGGAAAACTGTGGATTATTAAATGTGTATAAGTGTCCATACATCTGCTTATAGCTACATTATCATGTAGTCATTTTATGCCATTTGTTAAATGTTTACACACTGCTTTATGAATGCTTAATAGAGGTCTTTCCTTTTTAAATTACACAAATTTAACATTTTACAATTTAAGAAACTTCCATTACCTAATCTGCACTTCTATTTCCTAGATAGCATGACTTAAATTAATCAGATATTACCAGACTGACTGATTTCATTCAGGCGGCTTGTTTTTATGATTTTATTTCATTTGACTTAAACTTTTAGATCAATAAAATGTACTGAATTTGAATTGAATTTGGTGTCTGAAGTTGTGAACGCTGAAGTTGCACAACTTGGGAATTTCAAAGAGATGAATTCAGATGTCATAAGTGAAACAATTTTATTGCAATGAATTCAGTTGTTTTGTTTGCCTTTGAGATTAAAACCCGTACAGCCTGTTTTTGCTTCCATGGTTGTTTACTTGCTGTCAAAAAGATAAAATTTACTCAAAAAGTCCTTGAACAGTGAGTGATTTTAGAAATGCTTCTTTGTGAGGTTCTGGTACATCCATTTTGTTTCTAACCACAACCTCCTCCTCAGCAGTCTCCTACCATTGCTTCACCTGTGCGGTGGCCCAATCTCTCACCATGAACACCAGTAGGAACTGCACCGCGGTGGGGAATGGCGAGGGTCTCGCTGCCCTGGAGTCAGTCTCCATCGTGACCATCACGCTCCTCGCCTGCTTGGGGAACCTGTTGATCGTGGCAACCCTTTATCGCAGGCCTTATCTGCTCACACCCAGCAACAAGTTTGTGTTCAGCCTGACCCTGTCCAACCTGCTGCTGTCCGTGCTGGTGCTGCCGTTTGTGGCCGTGAGCTCGGCAAAGAGAGAGTGGGTGTTTGGCGTGGTGTGGTGCAACTTCACCGCTCTGCTCTACCTGCTCATCAGCTCTGCCAGCATGCTCACCCTCGGAGCGATTGCTATTGACAGGTTAGTGCCAGATCATTATTATTATAGTCATTTACAACTTGACAAAAATTTAAAACCTTTTTTTTGTTTGGCAACATTAACAAATTATCACCATATAAAGTTATGCCAGAGTTTGCAATCAATAACCATTAGCATTATTTGAAGCCATGTTTCTTTCCAGTCGATGAAAGTCTCATATTAACTCTCATTTTAGCTCCATTTTGGTGTGTACCAGCTCTCGAGAAAAATATGTGGCTCTTTAGCTGCCAAATCACCACTTTGTTTACCAGCTTGTCTCTCTTACCTCTGTTTGCAGTTTGGTGCTGGGCAGGTAGTGTATTGTTGATTCACTGTCTGCAGCTGGGCTCAAACAAAGTGGAGTTACGAGCTGTAAAACAGAACAATAAGCTGAGAGATGCAAAAACTCTCTGTTAAAGTGAAGGAAAGTGCAGAGCGGTAACTTTCTGTTGGTTTATCACTTTGAGTGGCACCTTTCATATTACATATAGCCATTTGATCCATTGTTAATACTGAAATATAGATTGATGCAGCATTATATTCAAACTTCACATCTACTTTTAGGTAAATAAAGCAGTGGCCTGACGAATAACAGAGACGGGCTTGTTACCAGAATTTGCTCACGTGCCCTTGAGAATGGCAGCTCATTGGCCAGTGGTTGTATTATACAGCTTCCACATGTGAGTGAGCGCGAGACAGATCGTTGCAGAGGATGAACGTTTGACCCTCTAAATTCAGCACCTTGAGATGTAATCAGTCACGAGCCATGAAAAGTGCTGTTTTCCACAGTGACACCACTGTTATCGCAAATGTTGCCCAGTGCTTGCTGTCTGTAGAGCAGTTTGAGAATTTCTGTCTGCAAAGAAGTATCAAGATCAAGAGTGATAGCTTCATGCATCGTTCTTTTTTTTGGCTGTTGCCTTGACAAAGTGGAGGAGGTGGTTATTTTTTTTAGCTGCACATGTGAGGTGAAATTTTAATCATTCTGTGAGGGATAAGATCTGCATAATAAATGAGTCTCAACAAAAGATGAAGCTTTGATGTAGCCAGGGAGAAATTTACATTTAATTACAGTCAAATGTCCACTGTTTACTAAGGCAGCAATTATACAGTGACTTCAGTTTGAATTAGGTTTATTTTTGGAACTCTTAATCTGGACATCTTAGATAATCAGGCGCCTGAATATACAATCAGCCTCAGTGTAAATGTAAAAAAAACCCAGCACAGTTGTCTTTATTTTTTATTGAGTGTGTCGTACCTCATTCTTATGTTTAACCAAATACAAGATTTGACATTTAACAAACAAGGTCATGTTCACTAATGTCATTTTTGGTGTGTTTCCCCATAAGGTCAGAATGTAACCTTTTAAATGAGACTGGTTAACCACATACTTAGACCGTGGTATTTTTCTGGAGATTTTCCCGGCTCAAGTGACGAGCATTAAACAGGCTTACACACAAAGTACGTCTAAATGCCTGCCAACGTGAATGCACTATTCATCTGCAGAGCTCAGATTATTTTACTTCATTTCTATTTTTAGAAAAGAATAATCGACAAACACAAAACATCCTGCACACATAAAGCTTATGGGCATACTACACCCCGTTTTTCTTTTTTAGTCACAGATTTTTAAAAGAAATCCAATTCTTTCCTGGCACCAAGCAAAAATATCTTGAGCACAAAAAAGTTTTACTTGTTCTTTGATCAGATTTTTTCTGACTCAAAGAAGAATTTTGCAATTTTTAGATTATCGCATGTTGCCAGTATTTCTGTATGTCTGCTTGTTAAGATGAAATTAAATAGTGGCTTGGTCGGGAAGTTTAACTATTGTGGTTTAAAAAGGAGGAAATTGTTGCATTCTTTAACATAGTGTCAAAAAATCTAACACTGGTATCACTTTGTCAATGAAATCATAAAATTGGGAGCAGTATCCATCCTTATTAATTGTTTTCAAACATTCCTGTATGTCTGGATTTTCTAGTTTTCTTTTTTTATGTAATTGCAAATTATACGTTTGACTTTGGATTGTTTGTTTAGGAAAAAGGCAATTAAAAACTTGTTTTCTGAAATGTTAAAAATCAAAGGATTAATCTGTTATGGAGAAAAATAATCTACAGTTTAATCAATTTTAAAGGTAACAGTTAAGTTGCAGCGCTTATTATTGCACTTCACATTTGCTGGAATTACCATTTAAAGTCCGGTGAGTTATGTTATTCCTGTTCAGTAAAACCTACTGTAATTTCTCTGTAGCATACAGTCCTCGCTGTTCTCACTGTCAGCCTAATTACTCTCAGCACCTTTGGGGATTTTTGATTACAGTGCATGTTTTTGTTCCCCTGCCAAGCCTCTCTTTTCTGTTCTGTTTGCAGCTTTTAGGAAAACACATTACAGCGTTGTTTGGGGGGGTAAAGTGCAGCCTTTAGCTTCTGTATCACTCACTCCAATCTGAGCAGCCTCTGTGTTACTTGGATCCGAAACCTCCCTCGAGAACAGTGTTCAGTTCTCGTTCAGTAGATTGTTTTTTTTTTACTGTGTTCTTCTCTCATCTCTACAGGTACTACGCTGTGCTCTACCCGATGATCTACCCCATGAAGATTACAGGGAACCGGGCGGTCGTTGTCATCGCCTACGTCTGGTTACACTCTCTGGTGGGATGTCTGCCTCCTCTGTTCGGCTGGTCCTCCTTCGAGTTTGACTGCTTCAAGTGGACGTGTGTTGCGTCTTGGCACAGAGAGCCAAGCTACACGGCCTTCTGGGTCGCCTGGTGCATCCTTCCCCCCTTCCTTATCATGCTGGCCTGTTACGGTGTCATTTTCCGTGTTGCCCGCATGAAAGCCCGTAAAGTACACTGTGGGACGGTCATTGTGGCTCAGGACGACTCCACGGGCGCTCAGAGAAACGGGCGTAAGAACTCAAGCACCTCAACTTCCTCTAATGGTAGCCGGCGGAGCCTTGTGTACGCAGGTAGCCAGTGTAAGGCCTTCGTCACCATCTTAGTGGTGATCGGCACCTTCCTCATGACCTGGGGGCCATATGTCGGGGTGGTGTGCACTGAGGCTCTGTGGGGGCAGGGCAGTGTGTCTCAGGGGCTGGAGACTCTGGTGGCGTGGCTGTCTTTCTGCAGCGCCGTGTGCCACCCGCTCATCTACGGCCTGTGGAATAAAACAGTGAGGAAGGAGCTGCTGGGGATGTGCTTTGGAGATCGCTACTACAGAGAGTCGTTCGCCACGCGGCAAAGAACATCCCGCCTCTTCAGCATCTCCAACAGAATCACAGGTGGGATGACAGCTGTGATTGTCTTTGTCATGAAGTTCGGTTCAGGGGAAGGTCATTTTGTGTTTGGGTTGCTCACCTGTTTATGTTAGGACGCCAAATCGTAGACCAAAACTGAACATAAAACTCTCAAGAGTACAATGAGTATGTTTGCTTCAACATAGGTAGTTCAGCTATGATCAGGTTTTCAAATTATCGATTTTTGTTCTTGTGCAAGTAATTATTACATCCTGATTTCAGAAACCTGGAAACCTTTAACTGGGTTTTAAAAACACTTGATTATGCCACAGCTAAGTGTTATGACAGAAACATAAACAGTGGCAGCAGAAGCGTCTCATTTTTGGTAATGAAAGAGTTTAATATGCTTGGTCACTGAGATGGTAGATGTCATCAAAATGCTGACCTATTTAAGTCTGCAGCAGACGGGTAACAGGACCATCATGTACAGTGGAACATGTCAGGTCAATAGCCACAGTTACATTGATTGAAGGTGAAAGGCTACAAGGACATCAGATTAATAATTCCAGAGTTTCCAGTTTTTGTTTACCATTACAGGTATCATTAACCAGGATACTGGTGTTTCTCATGTAAACATCTTCTCCTCAGTATGAACAAAACCAGGATGAGCCGTATGTTCATGTAGAAACACTCACTGTCAACATGCAGGTTAAACTGTTACAGGTTGGTTGGGTACTAGTGCAAAGTGTGCTGTATTGTAGTCGCATCAGAACTTGTTTGTGTTTTTTTTTTTAGACTTGGGTATGTCTCCACACCTGACCGCCATGTTGGCTGGTGGAGGACATCTGTTGGCCCCAGGGAGCAGCACAGGAGATACTGGCTTCAGTTTCACTCAGGACTCATGTAAGTGTTAAACACACTAAGAAAAATAAATAGGTGTGTGTGGGTGGATGGATGAATGGATGAATGAATGACCCTGTCAAAGATCAGATGTAAAACTAATCATTGTTTTTATTGGGTTTTCCACAAGAGACATCCTGAATGCCAGATTTTATTCATGCATTTCAATTGTCTGTCTATTTTTTAAAACTGGACTGTTGCTCTCAACCTGAAAACAAAAAGCACATGAGGTTTAAAAGGTTGATGGTCTTACTAACCCTCTTGCGTCATACCCCCACAGCTTAGTTACAGTCAGCCTCACATTCCTTTTTCACAGCTCATGTTTTCAGCTGAAGATGTGGCAAGTAACGTCATGTTAAACACACAGAGATGCCTCATTATTGAGCTTATTTGTGTACTTTTCTGGCTGTATGTTACCAAGATGACTTTTCCTTTAATTTAAGTTCTCAGTAAAGTGTGTGCTTGCAATTAGCCTTGTTTTGTTTTTTTTTCCCCACATAGGTACAGATGTGATGCTGCTGGATAACTTCTCCACAGACTGCTCCTCCCTCCTACAGCACCACGGGAATCCGTCCGGGAAGAGGAGGAGCTCGGTCACCTTTGAAGACCAGGTGGAGCATTCCAAAGGTATCTGTCGTTTATTTCCCGGCTCCACAGGAGATCAGAGAGGGAAGCCACTTCACACACACTGAGGGTTTTGAAAATTAGTTTGTCAGTCAGCAAATGACAAAACAAAACACCACAACAAGCACAAGATTTGTTTGCTGTAGCATTTGTATTCAAGTCCTCACCAACAACTCAGCGTATACATTTGTCTCCTCAGCTGAAAACACATCCTCAGTCCAAGTCCACGCAGAGGTACACAAATCCCTCGACACATTTGCCTCCTGCCTGGCGAAGGCCATAGAGAACGACGCTAAGCTCACCTTGTTTGGGGAGGGTCTGGCTCTGCCTGGTGGACTCTTCACGACGAGGGCAGCGCCGAGACCCAGATACCTAGACGGTCAGAGACTGAGGCTGGAGAGCATAGATGAAGGGATTGTCAAAGACGACAGAGATGAAGAAGAGCAGGACATGGAGGAGAAACCCGCCTGAACACAGCAGGTCCAGTTATCAACTATTCTCAGTTTATGAGCGTCTCACACCCTTCACACTATTACATGTGAGTTGTCAGAGCTCTGTGGTACAGCTGATGAAGTCTGTGTACGTGGTACTTGAAATTATTAGCAAACAGAACGAGGCACATTATTCATTCCACTATGTTGGACCAAGCATCAGTGTCTTGGCAAGCTTTTATAAGGATTAATGTAATCAAATAGGAAGCCTTAACTACTGTAACCTAAATGGTCTGATTGTTATATTAATTTTTTTTACTACTATATATTATTATATGTTCTCAGAAGTAACAAGAACACATGCCTCATTAGGACGCATGGAAGAAAATTACAGTAGTTTCTGACTCTGACAGCACTGTGATCTGCTTCCTTTAAAACTGCTTCTTTATTACATTAAGAAAAGTACGTTTCCAGCCGGATTAGCTCTACTGAAGACGCAGTTTGTTCTCAAAGCACTGCGCCCAGCAGCCATTCTCCACACACACAGATGTTTTCACTTACTGTGTCTAATTAGATGGTTTTCTGAGCTGTGTGGGCATCTGCAGCTCCCTCACTCTGGTAGCTTGTTTGCACCAGTCAGTGCGTGACAACATGCACGTTTATCAGTCTTACTGTTAACCTCCAATAATTCACCTCACCTTCAACCTGACGCCACGTTCACATCACACGGGATGGATGGGAAAGATTCCCATGTTTGCAACTTGTCTGAGTTCTCATACGCAGACTCAAAATCAGGAAAGCTTTAATTATCCTCGCTGTGAAATTGTTTTAAAACTCAAATATGTGGAAGTTGTAAAATTATACAAGAATGCAAGAAAGCACCGGGGTGCAGAGTCTGGAGTGTTGCGGTAACCAAGTGGAGGCTGTGACACGCTGCTGCAGAAGTAGGGATGTAATCAACAACCAAGATGGCATGTGAGAACTCCCTGAGTGTAGCGTGGACGCAGCAAACAGTTCAATATGCCACTGGGTTACTAAAGTGAGGGTTAAAAATACTCTCCACTAACAATACAACACCATAGCTAGTCTGGTGGAGGTAAATACCTTCACTGATTCATTTAAGATATTTCTTATTCATATTTATGACTTGGACATTAATTGAACACTAATTTCAATACCTGCAGTCTAATCAACCAGAATAAGTGCAAACACCTGTGCAGATGTGCAGGACCTTTAATTTAATTAAGAAAAAGGCATTTTAAAGGGAGCAGAGAACAGTGCTGCAAATCTTTTTGAGAACATGAAATTACGCTTTTTTTGGACACAGCAGTTAGACAAGAAAGATTTGTGTTTGTTTTCATACAGTCTTTTGACACTGACTGTAGATCACTACTTGTTTCCTTGAGGTAAACACACCACATAACACAGCATGCTAACGACAGGGCAAATACTCTGAATTTCAGAAATTCTTCTAGAACTGTGACTGAGGAAAACACTTTATACTGAAGACATTTGTGTCCCAGCAGGAAAATAGGTGTAAACTACTATTCATGGCTGAGTTCCGTTTAACTGCCTCATTCACATGGTCTTAATGTTATTAATGCAACACTAGTCATGTTTCAGTATAACTGCCAAGCGAATAGGGAGCTGGCTTTTGAAATTTTGGGGTAAAAAGGCGTGTTTTCATCAACTGGTTTGGAGCGAATAAACTTAGATATGTCATAAGAAGGTGGCGGCACAGACTCTGATATGCATAATAAACAGTAGAAGCAGAAGTTACAAACAGGAAACAAAAGCAGCTGTTTGCCAACCACCAAAAAAAAAACAAAAACAAAGAAGGAAGACACAAAACTGATTGTCTTAGCCATCTATAAGAGAAAAATGGAGAGATCATTAAAACAGCTGATGAGTCATGTGAATTAGATGGAAAACAGGTCCATAACCCATTAAGCACAATAACTCTTTCAAAAAAGGTAAAACCAACTTAAGCAAGAAAAATTTAGGAAGGTGTTTTCCCTCGTTTTTGCATTTTCATCCACAAGGGCTGCAAGGGAAAATTGTTCTCATTTTCAGTTTTTATGTCCATGATTTTGTTGGTTTAGTCTCTTATATGGCAGAAAATGGTGAAAAATGTCAGTGTTTCCCAAAGCCCAAGACAACAGCCTCAGATGTCCCAACCCAGAGATATTCAGTTTACTGTCACAGAAGAGCCAGAAAATACTCACATATAAGAAGCTGGAATCAGATGATTTAGACGTATTTTTCGCCCTTTGAAATAATTTTTCAAACTGACTAAGCAATTATGAAAGCACTTGGTCATTACAAAGCATTTATTCGTTGTAGCGCTACATGATCCTTTAGAATGCGCTTACAGTATGTTGATGGAAACACGTCTATTGTCATGACTTAACAAAGCGCTTAAATCTACCAGAATCCTCATTAACAGGCTTTTCATGTTACGATAGGAAGGTTTACTGATCTGAAGGGCGTCTCAGTGGTGTGGACAATAATGTCTGAGTTACTCCTGCAGTGATTGCTAGGATAGTTTTTAATAAGAATTTTTGGGTATAGGGAATCAGTCAGTTGTAAAAGTAAATGCTCAGCAGTGATCTGCTGGCTGACATTAGTAATAATAATAAGGTCCCAGCAGAGTGAGATGTTGTGTGGGTTCCTTCTGTAGCCACGTTAGCAACAGAACACAGTCCTCACATTTCATCATCACCTGTACCTGTGGACATTCACGGTAATTGCACTTGAACATACAACGTGTTCTCTCGCTGTACGTCAGAGAAGGTGATTGTTGCAGTTTATTAGCAATGAAGACCAAATGAGGAAAACTGGGCTTCTAAGTAAATTAGGTCCAGATTTCCTCATGTAGAGACTGACTGTGTCAGAAATACATTATGAAATTTATGAAACTTTATGAAAGTCAAGACACAGAAACTGTAAATATTGAGTGGTACTTGTACCTCTATTTATACACGCCAACACTCCTTTTACTATTATATAAAAGGAACTCTGAGAGGAGTTTTGTACTAAGTAGAGCCCAGTTCTGGTGCTTCAGTCTTACCTCGTATTTTTCGTATTATGTTTGAACAGGTACTACTTTTGTAAGAAAAAGCTATACACCCGAGAAGTGATGTAACCTTTTGATTTTCGCTATACAGTAATACAAATATTTGCATTAAAGCTTTGTATTAAGATTCTTCTATTTAAGTCCCTTTTTTTCCATAAATGTTAAATAAAACCTTTTTTGTCTGCTGTGAAGGAGAGCTGAAGTGGAACAGCACTGCCCGCCAGCAGTTTGTGCCTTTACTGTGTTACCCTGCTCTTTTTTTGTTTGTTTTCTTTCAGAAAAATAACCCAATTTGGCAGCACTTACTGTTGTTCTGAAAGCATTTCAGTATCTTTAAAAGCTCTTCTAACCAACGTGATTGAAAAAAAGTCTTCCACTGGAGTTTAAGTGACTTCTACAAGAGACAGAAACTGGGTTTGGACTAAATGAGAGGCACAGGAGATTTTTTCCCCCCCACATTTTATAAAACATTACACTTCTGAGGAGAAGAACCATAGATTTGTTTCTCCTTTTTTTCCCCTTTCTTAGTAGCAAATGAATGAGTTTTTTCTTAAAGTTTTTATTCACATGCGTAACTGCCGAAGCAGCACATCAACATTTCTTAGCATTTTGCTACAAATTCAAAAATGTCAAACGTTAACACTGATCAAAGCTCACCTTCTCCTAACAAAATAATATTGCACTTAACATCCTTTCACACCAGCCGCCATTATTCTCACACTTAATATATATATATTTATATATATATACTGACGTCCTTGCCTTTTGCATTCACACAGATGTAGCTTTTATCCTCATACAGAAACATCAGTAAGAAAGTCATCTTAAAAAAACACAGGGGGCTAGAAATTACACTAATTTTCAAAAGGAAGTATTCTATACTATACTTGTACAAATCTCAGGTATTTTTCAAGTGCTATACAGCAAGAAGAAATAGTGTTTTCTTTAAAATAAAACGCCAGCTGGCTACTGCTCGTCCTCATTTTCCTGGCCTGAACCTTCAGAGCGATCGCCTTCTATTCGATCTACGAGGAGGAAAAAGGCCGACATTAAAGAAGCAGAGAAACAAAAGACAAGTTTCTGAAAACACAGAGTCATACGTGGTGCTGTGAGTGTACGACTTGTGTGTTTACCTGATCTGATGTGATTTAGGGACGCCAACATTCGGAGCATGAAAGAGGCCGGGACTGTGATTGTGTTTCTTGTTTCCTCTAGCATGAGCTCATTCCGAGTTATTACCTGGTGGGAAGAGAAGAAGAAAGGTGAAAAGGACGCGAGTGAGAAGCATCTGAAGGAAGGCTGAGAAACTGAGCAGCCAAACAGAGTGAAAACAACTTGTTTTTTTTTTTTAAAGGAATCCTGGGATTTTGGGACAATCTATCATGAAGGCTACACCAAGCACAATTAGCTGACCCACACGTCTCATCTAACTCAGGAAAACATGACATTTTGGGTTCAACATTTCTTTGCTTTCTTGGCAAGAGTCAGACGAGTAGATCAGCAGCAGTCTCACGTCTGAGGCTAAGAACAGACGGGTTAGCTTAGCATAAAAACTGGTAGCTCTCTTTTAGTTCGTTGTACCTCGTTTGCTTGCGTTTAAAGAACATTGCCAGAATTCGACTGATAAGTTTTAAAGATACTATAACAGTTTATTCCCTGGATTACTCCAACAGGCTGTTTTACACGCCTAAATATTAAAACTAACAACCAGCTACAGACAGTACAGAACTAAGCCTCCCTGATTTAGCCTCTTTACTCTGACCTCCGGTATGTTTTAGAATCGGTTTCAGGGTTCCTTTAATTAAGCACCACATGGTCGGACTCCTCAGTGTGTCTCAGATCTTTTATTCCGACACAACCTTTCTCGCACTTTGAAATCCTCAGACAGGGGTCTTCCAGACTCTCGGCCGAAGCTTTTGAAATAACAACCCTGAAGCTCTGGAATAACCTGCCTTAAGAAAAATGGCAGACTGAGGCAGTGGCTTCTATTAAATCTCAGCTTCAAACAAACTTTTTTGCCCTTCTGCCTTTCCTGATTTGATCTGATTGTAGTTACTTTGATCACGGATCTCGTCAGCGGTAAGGACTGTTTTATACTTTTCTTCTCTTTTCACTGTGTTTTTACGTTGGGTGTTGTGTGATTTTTCCTTGTTATGTGCAGCACTTTGTAACTGCTTTGCAACATGATACAGATTATTGTGTTTAAAGCAACATTTTTTGGAGAAAGAGCTAGAAATAGATGGCGAGAGGGCACGCTGGGTAATTAGGTCCTGTCAGAAGACGTCGGCCTTCGAGTGATTTGTCGAGAACAGTTGTGATTTGCTGCCTGGCGGAGGACCAGTCGTCGTTAATTTGAAGGTGGAGAAAGCTCATGAGGTGGGTGCTGTGCTTGTCGTCTCCCTGTAGGTGAGCATTAGTGAAAACAAAGCCAGTGGAGTTTTTCACAACTGACATTTGTCACAGCAAGCAAAGCACATACATGTTAATGATGGCTGCTTTTATGCGTGCTGCTTCACTCTCATGGCTGAATAAGACCCTCGATCAATTATTCCACCTGAGGTTTTCCTGTCAAAATGTCTGCTGTGAAAAGTGGAGTTGTCTTCTGCTGCCACTTTTAAAGCCATTAGAGGTTTTAGCCACAGTCAGTCAAATTGGACCTGAGCTTTCTGATGTTGGGTAGTGTGTGAAGGTGATACATTCACGGTTTTGCTTGTGAGATTATGATGTCCACTGGGCTTCTTCAGAGGAGGAAACACAGAAATGGACACTTCTAATTAGCAAATGAAAGCTTTTTGAATTTGGGGATCCTGTATAAGTTGGTTTAAAATCATTTTGGGTTGATGCTGCTGCTGTCTTCCAAGGCGTGTCAGAAAAGTTCCAGGACCAGTGTCACAAAAGATATATTTTAAACCCAAACTACGAGTTTTCCCCTTCAGATGATCAACCAGCACGTCTACAAAGAGATCCTGCGGCGTTTGCTTCGTTCAGTCCACGAGAAGAGGAGTTGTGGCAGGACAAGTCGTGGCTGCTTCACCATGACAACGCACCTGCTCACAACGCCCTGAGCATCCAACAGTTCCTGGTTGAGAAGAACATCGCCGTCCTGGACCAACCTTCCTTCTCACCCCACCTGACTCTGTGGGATTTTTTCATCTTCCCCAAGCTCAAGGGGGTCATCAAGGGAACCTGTTTTGAAGACGTGGACGACATCAAGATGGCTGTGACGACGGAGCTGTGGAGGATCCTGGAAGAATCCTTCCAGGAGTGCATGGCGGCGTGACAGAGAAGGCTGGGAAAGTGTGTTAGACTCCAGGGGGATTACTTGTATGGGGAAACTTGTAGTTTGTAGTTTGGATTTGAAGAATATCTTTTGTGACACCAGTCCTAGAACTTTATGACACACCTCATATATCTTGTTGCCTGACACATAAATACATTTTTCTACTGATTTCACTCTACCTCATCAGCGAGGACTCTGTTGAAAGACGGTGATTCTTCCAGCGGCGACCATATCTTGATATCATAGTCTATCCCTGAAGAAGCCAAAACTGAAACCGAGCCAGAAAATGAGCATAAGGTTAACATGCAAGAAAACGTCGCCGCATCATCTTGGAGCAGACGATCCGAATGTCTGGAGGACTAGTTTGAGGCTGCAGCGGGACTCACTGGGGTCGTAGGGGTGCGGCTGCAGGCAGTTGACCACGTGGTTGTCGGCTTCGAGCAGCATGAGGTGCTCTGCGGTGTGTCTGTCCCAGATGAAGATGTGTCCGCAGTCTGAGCCGCTCATCACAAAGTTGTTGCCCCAGAAACACGATTCTTTAATCTGCACAGAAAAGCACCTTAAATTATTACGCTGCTGCCGTGTTGAGAGTCTGATGAGGACAGTGACGTCGCCGTGATATCAGTGTGAAGCAGGTAGATTCTCATCTTAGCATAACAGCTTGTCTGGCTTGGTGTGAACTTAAAGAAAAATCTGCAACTCGAGAGGTTTGGTGCCAAATATTTTCTTGACAGTTAATTGACAGAACTTCGAGCAGCGTCTGTGGCTACAGTGGAGGTTACCGATTAGGTCCAGATTCACTGAAAGTAGACTCAATTACAGTTCTATGTAAAGGCATAATTAGTACCAAACCTGGCAACCTGACAGTGATGACAAGATGTCCCTGCACCCGTCACCAAGAAATAGTTACTTTCTCTTTACATGTTTTTGAATGAATTAACTTTCTGAACCCCAAAACCTGCTGGTGGGTTTGTGAGACATGTGGTCTTTATAACATTGCCAAAATTACACCATTTATCAGAACCAGAAATTGCAAATACAAAAGAAATGTAGAAATCTACTTTTCAGTGCAACAGTGAAACCATTATTGACTCACATGGAAACAGTCACATAAAAATCACAACACTTTTAGCTGAATCGGGTTAAACTGCAGGCTGTGTTTACACAGAGCAGATGGGAAAAAAGTGTGGAATTAAACATGTGGTTAATTATCTATAGTATTTCGAGTCTTCATTTTATTGGTGACACCTTGGGGGCTTCAGAAAAAATGTCTGTGCTAAAAACTTCTACGTTTTTTATTTTTGTGAAATAAAGAATCAATCTTTTTTTTTTTTAAGGATTTATGGTTTTATAACTGCCGTACTGTACACATATTTTTGAGTTCTTTTTACTTTAAGCCATGGTTGTGTAGTTTCCATGGAGGTGCAGGACTTGATATTGCAGTTAAAAATGTGACAATAGCAAAAAAAATAAAACGTCAAGAAAGTTCTTGGGATTTAGAGGGTTAATCAAATTATGTAATCATTTATATGCTTTAAAAGATGTAGTTCTGAATAACTGACTGGCTGGTAGTTCCCCCTGTTTCTGGTTGTGATGCTAAGCTAAGCTACGTGACTTAAGCTTCATGCTTTACACATCGCCTCATCTACGTCTCATCTAAAGAAGCACGTTTCTAAAAGTTTTTAGCTCCAGACTAAAACGACAAACATGGCCTGAGGTTTACCATAGTCCTGGAGTTGCGGTGGCCTTTGTAGACCATTTTGACTGAAGGCCTCCTGATATTCTGGGTCTCGCTCTCTTCCATCTCCCGTCTTTCTTTCCTCCGGCGGAACAGCTCCTGGATACGAGCTGCCGCTGAGCGTCTGACGAAAAAAACGAAACCAAGACATGTGAATATAAAGCGTCTACAAACACACACAATCTCATGCTGTAATTGTTGCTTATAGGAAAACACCATGCTTTCAATGTATGCTGGATTTATATGTTCAACCATTAACAAGCTGTTTGAAACAAACTCCAAGCTAGAAAGCAGCCACTGTGGAGGGAAAACACCTGCTGGGTCCATCATAACAGACTCAAGCCAACAGTATTCTGTTGTCTCTGTGACTTTAGAGTGACTTTGTTCAGTCAGATACACATTGTAGGACCAGTACGTAGCTGTTTTCAATCTATTGATGAAATCCGACCATTTAAATTGCTCGGCTCCTTTCCATCAGGGTGTCATGCACGCGTCTTGGTCATTCTCCATCTCTGAACGGTACAAAATGTTTAAAATGCAGCTGTGATGCTTCTATTCACACCATTTGTGGAGTCAGTACTCGCATGCATCGCACCCTACAGCCAGCTCTGTGTATTATTAGCTTGTTGCGAGTGAAATGATCAAACACTGCACATCACGTTGTGCTCGAGTTTAAATGCTCTGCAGCATGTCACACTCCAGGTTAGATGCTTTTAGTCGTCAGTGCAAACACGTTACCTGATCATCCTATCTCCTACTGCAGATCCTCTGGAATTAAATCTATATTTGTAGTAAAACAGTCAATGGCAAGGCATCACACATAACTCAAATAAGAACACCCGCTCTTTGACAGTGAACAATAGAATCTAATGATAGCCTACATTCGAACACATGAGGGGTGTTTTCTTACTTGCAGTGTATAAATAGAAACAAGAGCGTCATCTTGTCTAACACACCTCTGTCCCTGTCCTCTGAACCTCGTTGATGGGATGAGAATGGGATCGTCGTCGCTGTCGTCAGAGTCCTGGTTGCCCCGTGCAGGCTGACTCTGGCCTTCCTCTCCCTCCTCTGCCGGGGGCTCCGCTCTCCTGCAGCCCCCCGATGTGTCCTCCGTGCCCTCCTGCTGACTCCTCTCCTGCGGTGAGGATGCCATGCTGCCCCCCGCAGAGGAGCCCGCCGCCGTGGCCGGAGCGGCACCGGAGCAGGAGGCGTCACACGGCGGCTCCGTGGAGGCGGCCGGCAAACTCTGCTGCCCCGAGGACTCAGAGGGAGCTGGAGGGAGGAGAAAATACAAGTTACTAGGTAGGCATGCTCAAATTCAGGTCAGCATCTATGGCCCGTGGCTGTTTGCTGAACCATATCGATCATATTATTGAAGTAAATGCTGATGGACATCACTCACGCTGCTCCGATGCTGAGCTCTCCGTCGACAGACTCTCTCTGCTCTGTACAGCCACAGCCTCAGACGTTTTGGGGCCTCCGCTGCCCATCGAGCTGGACGTGCTGCTGCTCCTGTAAAAAAAAAAAACAACAAAAAAAACATTTCCAGCTTGAGCTGATGATAAGGTTACACTTGTTCCTCAATGACGAGTCTGGAGCTGAAGGCCAACAATGTTCACAAATGAACTAATAAACAGCGGAGGACAAAGCTCTCCAAGCATAACAAGAAAATACTCAGAATGTTCAACATGTGCACGTATACGAACACTAAATGAGACGTAGATCACAGAAGCAGCTGTAATGAGCAGCTACTCTGGACTACGACGCCTTTTAAGATTTTCTCTGCTCCTCAGGCTGCATCAAATCGATCAGTCAGCCACAGGAATTACCAAACCGCTGCTCTTTTTAAAAAATCCTTAGGTGAGAATCTCCTGAGACGACACTTGACCACCCAAATCACTGTCGTTAATTAAAATCAATAGCATAATAAAAAGTACAGATTCTGCTCTCCATCACACTTAAACAGCAATTCTACTGATGTCTAAAGACAAAGCCAGGAATCCTGCAACCTCCAGTTAATGATATGCGACTGATGAAATATAGTTTGTAGAAATAACACCCAGTTTGATTTTCAGTATGAAAACACACTGACGCGTCTTTCCTCCTGTAAAACTGAATAAAGCTTTCTGCGGGAGCAAAGAAACCGTGTTCAGGTTCTGATGTTCTGTCTGACACATTGAGGAGTTTTTGGATGCTCAGCTCTCCTTTAACAGAAAAAAACTAAATAATTAGGAACAAAAAAATCTATTTTATTGTTCTAATGTGAAGGAGATCTCTTCAAAGTGCAAAAAAGTAATAATAAAAAGACAAATGCCAACAGACATGAACAAAGTAAACTGTCAGTAAACAGTAACACATGTTTTTAGTGTTGGAATAATAGCAGCAGATTAGTTTTATTTTACAGTGGAAACTCTGTGTTTTCTTTTCCTGCATTTCCTTCCTAATTGCTATTGGCAATACGTCTGTGTTGCTACTTCACATAATTAGACTCCTACAAGGGAAACAACTGAAAGTACATTATCAGTTTACTGAGATAATGAAGGTTTTGAACCCCCTCAAAAAAGGCAATTTATGCCTTTAGTGAGTTTCACAAGTTCTCAAAGTTTCCATAGCAGAGTATGTTATAAAAAAAAAAAAGTCAAAACCCTGTCAAATCAGATTGTTAAAGCTGAAAAACGTTGATACATCAAATATATATATTCAATTATTAGTTCATATGATGCTCACACAATGAA
Organism: Stegastes partitus; assembly: GCF_000690725.1. Taxonomy (NCBI): domain Eukaryota; kingdom Metazoa; phylum Chordata; class Actinopteri; family Pomacentridae; genus Stegastes; species Stegastes partitus. The sequence goes on from NW_007577786.1 coordinate 529,144, forward strand.
CACCTTCCTTAATGTTCAACATTTCAAAAAAGTTGGATTTGTTATAGATGTAAGTAAAAATAGTAATACAGCATGTTGGGTTTAGACATGCATAAACCCTTGAAGCATCACTTCTCTTTTAAGTATTCAGCACATTATTACTCTGTATAGTCTTGTAGCATCTATATCCCTTTATATCTGCACTTCTGAATCAAAACTCCAGACCTGTAGCCCTCATGATTCATGCACCAAGGGCATTTAAATTAATAAAACTGTGTATTGTTGTGTCATCAGTGTGTCAAATCAAAATTCTCATACTTTATCCTAGAATATTTGTGTGTCTGAGTGTGGGGAGTCGAAGCTGACCTAGTGAGGTATAAGATGAAATAGTGCAGCCCGAATGCTATCTGGGGTATAAATTAGAGGAGGCCAGATTTCACTGGGATTTAGCTCACTGTAACCCCAGGCAGGGGTCTGTTCTGTCCTGTTACAGCAACATTATCTATTAAGTGTCTTCAAGGTATGAAAAAAAGAGATTTCGGAGAGGTTCTCTAGACGTTTCTGCCTCACCACTCATCAGTGAAGTCCAGCTTGATGGTGCTGGTGGTGGTTCCCTCTGAGCTGTAGTGCAGGCTGAGGACTGGCTCTGCTGCACTGGGTCTACTGGTGGAGGTGGAGGAGGAGGAGGTGGTGGTGGAGGAGGTGGAGGAGGTGGGAGGGCTGCTGCTGGCCGGTGCAGAAACAGGTTCATCTGGTGGTGAACCTGAAGCTTCTGCTGTTCCTGAGCAGAAAAGAGGACGACACACAGGCAAAGCAAACAAGACGAGCTTATTAGTGCTGCAGAAACATAAAGGCTGCTCAGCTTCACTCTCTAACTCTGATTTTTTTAAAAACATCTGTGATTTTTTTTCTGTTGTTTGCAGCTTTTTAGAAGCACACTAGAAATATGCAACCTTCTGTTGCATCCATTCCCTCTGAACACCGAACAGAAATGGGAACATGCAACAGACGTATACAGAGCAGACACAAAGGACACATCAACAGACACGAGTCGACTGTTAACAGCCACAGCAGCAAGACAGGAACACACAAGAAACACGAGACAAAGCCCCTGAAGGATTATTTCATACCTTCATACAATGAGGAATGAGGAAAATAGCTCCCAGTGAAGGCTGTTTATTCTAAAGACTAACAGAGTTTTTAAATGTGTAAATGTGTTGTCACTGGGAGAAAGGACAAGTCTCAAACAGGTGCGCCACTTCAGAATCAGGGCTGCAAATTAATCAATATATTTTTTTCATTAATAACTGTTTAGAACATAGTAGTCAATATTAGCTGAAATGCCAAATAAATTAAAAAGCTCCAGATTCTCAGGCATTAATCAGAGCTATGTTTGCATCAGCGTGTACCGCAGTTCAGCGATGTGGCGGTGCAGAACACAGTCATACAAATTCAAAAATACTTCATTACAAGTAAAAGTTGTGCGCTGAAAACGTGATCAAAAATGTAATTTAAATGTCTTTTAATTCAGAAAACAGTCCCTGTGGGAGCGATGCTGTTGGAATTATTGTTACTGATAAATCAACATGGAGGCAGCATTTTCTATATGATTACTGTATGTGTTGGTAAGAAAAATCTTAATCTATAAAGACAATAGCAACTAAAACTGAGAAATAAATGTAATGGAACACAATATTTTTCTCAGATTTACTTTTAAACAGTGCACACAGTATTTATATTTACTTAATTCGACTGCACATTACATTACTTTTAAATGAAACACAAAAATCATGGAGCCTAGTTAATACTGGACGGTGGGGAGCCGCTGGGAGTTCAGAGGGTTGCTGTGAGGTTTAAGCAACACTATACCCGCCTATCAATGCTCATAAATAACTCGACACGGCTCTGTAGAGAGGTCACGATACATTGGAGGTAAATCAGAAACCGTGTCACTACTACATTACATAGTTTGTCCACCAGAGCGCACTGACGGGTTTATGTTTCAGCTGTAAATTATCCTGCATATTTAAACTCTTAAAAAAAACACATTCAAGGAAACTTCATTGAAGATCAGCTCAAAAAGGGAACACTGCTTGGGCTCTAGTGTGAGCATTTGCTGGTTTTATTAATTTCCTATGATGGATTGAACAAAAATAAGTTGCACCACCTTAAAGATCAAGAAAAAGACTTTTTTTTTTTTGTTGGTTTGGGTTAACTAACCCTTTAACGGCAGGTAAAAACAGCCGCAACGTACAAACAAATGTAAAGGTAATATCCGTGCTGTTTGTATTCCTTGATGGAGTGTCTTGTCACTAAGCTAAACTAATTGAATTATGACTGCATCAAACTTTTAATTATTAACATTATCACTGTGTTCCTCAGCCCAAGTAACACAGGTAAGATGGACGTGCTCCCTCTGCTTTAATATATAGTTAATGATGGAGAGAAAAGCGGTGGGTACAGAGAAAGCAAAAAGCATGAAGACAGACGAGGACAAACTGTGGAGGAGGACAGCATGAGAAGAAGTGTTTTTATGACAGAGGGTGAAGAAGACAAAGCGAGTGGCAGGGTGGGCTGAGGGAGGGGAGGACGCACCCTGCTGTTCGTCAAGAGTCATGGATCCCAGCTGTTTGTTTACCACAGACGAGGGGGAATCTGGAACACAAATGAGACCGACTAAACATCCAACACAGAGGTCAAACCTGAGGGCTCACACAGTCACGACGCACGAGGGTTAAAAACGTCCAAGTCATGTTAAAAAAAAAAATAAAAATAAATCCAAGGCCAAGCAGGGAGAGCTTTAAAAAAATATATCAGCCACAGGAAATTAAAAAAAAGCTTCGTCTGATAACACGGGAGATCAGTTCATAGCTTTAGCTTTTTCAAATGCAAAATGAGTATCAGAGATTAGTAAGTCTGAACGGAGAATGAGGTTCACACATGTTTACTACAAATGTGTTCAGAAATATCCCTACGCTGTTTGAGAAAACCTGGAAATCACAACCATCAACGTGCTTATTCTTAGATGCTGTGTAAGAAAACTGAAATAAATACAACACAAAAAAACCTGGTTGCAACAAAAATAATAATAATACAAACATATTTAAGTAATAATCTTGCGACTGCCAAATAAAAGTCAAACCTTTCTGCTTTTCATCTTTTAGTGAAGTGAAACAATTCAAGCACCTGCCCTTTACTCAATAAATGATTCTCTGGTGTCAAACCTGTCCAGTTAAAGCCCCTTTCAGACACACTGTAAATGTGCAGTTTTACATGTTTGAATGTCCCTTTAAGAATTAGTTTTCTGATGAATTAAGAAATTGATGAGAAAATACACAGAGTTGTCTCACTTTGAGAGGCAGCGGCCAGCGCCCCTTCAGCTCATGATGGTCATTAATTAAGGCTTCAACTGCAAAGTAAGTTTTAATTCTTAACTCCAAGCAGCTTCTGAGTCCTGCATCTCTATGGAAGTAGAGAGAACTCCAAAATACGCTCACTACGCATGCACAATGAAGTGATTTTGAGGAATTCTTAGCTTCGATTTGGTGAAACTTTCTGACAGATGAGTAGTTCAAGGACCATCGGAAAGTTAAAATGTTATGACTTTCTGTTTCAACAGTTTCTGGCTCAGATAAATGGTGTCATTGTCATAATTTTTTAAGACAACATGCCTTTCACCAATGGGTTTTGGTGTTCTAAGGGTTTTTAAAAAAAAAATCACTAATACAGCTTGATAGATAATCAAGAATACTCTCCTCGCACACCTGATGTCAAATATTGTGAAAGTATGTGTAGTGGCCTTTCCTCAATCTAGAAGCAACATTTACATATCCCATGTCTGAAAAGGGCTTTATTCTCAAGTATAAGTGAAGTCAAACCAAAGTGAAGCAGCAAATTATGCAAGTTATGGTCACTTGTTCAGGAAACGGATCAGAGTGCATCATCAAACATGGGTGAACAACCACGTGAGCCATGATGACGCCAAAAGCAGAGCTTCATACCGGCTGGTGCCACTCCAACGGGAGAGTTTTGCAGGTGAAAACTCAAGCAACAAGTGAAGAGATGGAGTGAGAGCATTAGTGAGTGAGGGGCTGAGCAAACAGTGGAGAGGCGACACAGTGAAGGCAGTAGAGGTTAATAAGTACAAGGTGCATTACTGGGGGAATGGAAAGAGGATCACTGCGGGGTTAGTGGTCAGTTCGAGCAAGACCGGGGCTTTCTGGAGCCTAACTGTGTCTACAAACAGACACGTGTGCCTTTGGCTACATAGCGGGGTAAGATGGCAGGGGAAGGGGCCCCAGGCGAACAGCCCGTATGGAGGGGTTGCTGCAGGGTCGGGGAGCTCGGAGGGGCGGGTAACCTGTACGGGGTTGCGTCTCAGCAGCAGCAGCAGCAGAGGTAGCAGCTCTTTGTGACTGTCTCTCAGGGGCTGCAGAGGAAGAGGAAGAAGAAGAAGAAGGGGCCGCGCCCTGACCCTGTCCTGGGGGGTCGGCCAGCCGGAGCAACCTCTGCAAACGCCTACACACTAAACTTATGGGCAGCCGATGAGGACCGTACTCTGACAAAGAGGCAGAGGAAGAAAGGGAGAGTGAATGCACGATTAGAAGACTGAGGGAGGAGGATGTGAGGAAAAGGTCGGGAGCAGAGAGTCTGGCAAAAAAAAAAAACGAGGAGAAGGACAACAGGAAAAAAAAAAAAAAAAAAACGAGGAGAAGGACAACAGGATGCTGAAGGAAAAGAGAGTGAAGTGAGGCTGGTGCTTGAGTGGAGTGGCTCCAATGAACACACACACAAACATACACTCACATAGAGTTGTGAACAGAAGTTTACATACACTTATAAAGACCATGTATATCATTACAGTCTTGAGTTTCCAATGACTCCGATAACTCTGAATTTTCCATGATGGAATGATTGAAACACACGTGTCTTTGTCACAAAAAACAATCATGAGTTTTGGTTCTTTCATAGATTTATTAAGGGTCTACTGGAATTATGACAAAGTCTGCTGGATCACAAATATTCATACATCAAATTTTCCTAGTGGCGTGTCGTCTTAACTTCTCATGAGTGATTACGATTGACTACAGCTGTTGACTCCTCTGAGCCAATTTAAATAGGACCCATTTGATCCACTCCTTAGACTCAGCCACAAACAACACGGTGGGAAAGTCTGAGGAGCTCAGCACAGATCTGAAAAAGCAAATCATTGAGTCAGGAAAGTCACTTGCAGCCATTTCAAAGCAGCTTCAGATCCTAAAATCATCTGTGCAAACCATTGTTTGTGTGTTTGTTGTATTGTAAAGTACACGGCACTGTCAAGAAAAAAAAACACAATTTACTACCTGGTGCTGAGAGGTCAGGATGGTCAAGGGACAACCAAGAATCACCAAGAAGCAGCTCTGTAATGAACTAGAAGCTGCTGTAACACAGGTGTCTAGTCTGGAGTGTTTTCCAGGATCATGAGCTGAGAGGCTGCCACATAAGAAGGAAGCTCTTCCACTAGAAGAAACACCTTAAACCTTGACGTAAGTTTGCTGCTGATCACATGGACAAAGAAAAGGCCTTCTGGGGGAACGTTTTGTGTTCTGAAAAAAATGAGCGAGTTGGCCACAATAACAAGAAATATGTTCGAGGGGAGAGAAGGTGAGGCTTTGTACCCCAAAAACACCAAACCTACAGTCAAGCATGGGGGTGGTAGTATTATGCTCCTGGGCTTGTTTCCTGACAGTGGAACTGTTGCTTTACACACAATAAATGAAATGATGAACAAAGACAAATATCCCCACATTCTTCAGGAAAACCTAAAATCCTGGGTCATAAGGTTGGGTCTTGGATGCAGCTGGGTGCTCCAACAAGACAATGACCCTAAATACACATGAAATGTGGCGAAGAAATTGCTAAATCAAGCTAGAATTAAGGTTTTAGACAGTTCTCCCCACAGTCCTGACTTAAACTCCATCGAGAATCAGTGAACTGTGATAAAGAAACAAATCTGTGTTAGAAAGCCAACAAATTTAATTGAACTGCACCGATTCTGTCCTACAACTAGAAGGTTCCCAGAAGCTTGTGGACCGCTACCAGAAGCACCTAATAGAGGTAAAAATGGCCAAAGGACATTTAACCCAATATTAGCATGGCTGTATGAACATTTTTGACTCTCCGCAGATTTTGTCATATTTCCAAAACACCTTTAATAAATCTATGAGAAAAAACAAAATGCATGATTACTCTTTCGTGACAAAGACACGTGTTTCAATCATTCCATCACAGATGATTCAGAGTTATAGACATCATTGGAAACTCAAGACTGTAATGATACACATGGCCTTTACAACTGTACATCAACTTCTGTTCATGACTGCACACACACAGGATATAACCTGAGGATACCTAATCGCTGCACTGAACAGTAAAATGTGGATTTCTGGAGTGTTTTCTGAGCACTGAATCACGTTAAAGTGTCACTGTGACTGTTGATCTGGATACTCACCTGACAGTGCGGGTTCAGAGGTGGGCGTGGCCGTCGGCGTGGGGGTGCCGGTTGTGTCGGCCTGACTCCTCTGTTCTGAGTCTGGGGAGGACGTGAGGGGGGAGGAGGAAGGGGCCGAGCTCTCCACTGAGGAGGAGCTGGAGGGAGGTGGTGCTGTGACTGCTGATGACGACCCTGAGGAGGAAGAGGAGGTGGATTTAGGCATGGGGGCAGCGGCAGCGGCTGCGGGACTCGCGGGTACCTCTGGGGAGTCTGTCCCCACAGGCCTCTCGGGGGCGCTGGACTCCTGACTGGAGTCCCCCGTCGGGGCAGCAGGAGTGTTCCCCTCTGGACGGACGGCTGTTCCTGGAAACAAGAACATTAAAAAATAATTACCATGGGGTGCCCCTATAGCTCGCCTAGTTGAGCAGGTGACCCATGAACAGGGGCTATAATTCCCCGATGCAGCGGACATGGGTTCCACTCCTGCTCATGACCCTTTGCTGCAGGTCTCTCCCCATTCTTCTCCCCCCTTTCCTGTCTATCTCCACTGTCTCAGTTTGCCAGCTCGTTCTGTTAAATATATAGTCTGGCTGCACTTCAGTATCATTCTGCTATAGGGGGGGAAAAATGCTGCAGCTTGTTTGTATGTCTTTAAACCAATCACAGTTTTTGAGTAGAGCTAAGCGAAGGCTGCGGCTCCCTCAAAATAGTGATGGTTGGAACTGTTGATGTACATGATTGCGGATTTTGAAAAATAGAAGAAGGAGAGGAGAATGGCCAATCAGATTAGTGCTCCTACAATTTTAAGCACATTAACGAGTCTAACTTGAAAGAGATCAGACAAAAAGGGCTACTTCTACTGTTTATGGTGACACATCTTTAATTAAACCTCTTGACTCTTTACCATTTGATAAATGGGAATAGTGTGAAACTACATGAATGCCCCACTGATGCCAGTTCTATTGAAATTATTGTTGTTGTACATTGATCCTGATGACGGTACAAAAGTCTTCTCTCAAACAGGATGCGTGAAAGGGACTTAAGATTGAGTTTATACTACATTACATCAGGCCTCCAACTTTCGCAAATGATAAATGTATATTTTATTGTCTCCATTACTGATTAAACCATTTTACGTGAAAAAAAACGTCTTCAGATTGCTGGTTTTGTCTGACCAACAATCTGAGGAACAAGCATGTGGAGTTTGCTCTCATATAAAGCAAAGAAAAGGAGCAAATCCTCTCCATGTTTGGCGTTTTTGGTAGAAAAGATCACTTAAATAATTACTCAATTATTCAGTCTTCATCATTTAAGTACATACAGACTAATTTGTTGTTGCAGCTCTATATAGATTTACACAGCAGGACATGGTCCCTCTTAAACTTATTTGCATATATTGCGAAGGGATTTGTGTAAAAAATCTCATAAAATTGGAAGAATTACATTTAAATCTTTATAATTCCAAATTTTTCAGAGAAAAGGTGAAACCAAGTAGTATTTATCACACTGTGGCAGACAGACAGCAGGTTGACTTTTCCTCATTAACAAAAACAAACACATCAGTATTAAAGCATCGTTTACTACAAACCTAACAATAATTTAATTGCTGTAAAGGAATTTTACAGCCTGTTTGATGAGCAGAGTTTTTCAGATGGGGGGTTCCTCACCTCGGGGTCGTGTCTGAGGTCGAGTTCCTCTGCTGCTCTGAGCTTCACTGGCCTCCTCAAACCACCGAGACAACATGTCTGACATCCTCTGCATCAAAGACACGTTTGGACTCTGTTCCCCTGGAAGGAAGAAAAATACATATTAAGTTATTATTATTATGATTTTACAGAAGGACTTTACATTGTTCATTTCATTATTAGCTGTTTTAGTTAATCAGTTTCATTATCCTATGAATCTGTATGGACTTTGTTCAAGTCATTTTACAGTTTTAGATGAATTACATTTTATTACATGCTTTATTTTATTTCTTCTTTTTTTTTTTACCTTTGCCTGTGAAGCACTCTGAGTAGCCTCTGTGTATGATAAGATGCTATATAAACACGTTTACTTGATTGCCTTTGTTCATGTTTGTGTAAATATGATATGTCTCAGAATGAAAACATTAATTACTGAGTCTAACATCACAAAACCTCCACTGTTATATACAGACCACTTCACATTTTAAGATTTGGACAATACACTACAGAGAGTTGTTGTTCCTCATTCAGAGAGTGACAAACGAAAAAAAGGGCTCTTTACAGAAACTATTGATTAAATTAGTGACATGTGTTTTGCAAATTTAAACAAAATTAAAAACTGGATGATAATTTGAAACTTCTCACTGAGTCACTGTCCATGTTGTTCTCTGCTAAGGAGGCTACTTTTCTCCAAAGATGAGCTATTAAAGTTTCTTTCTGTAAAAGTAGCAGCTTAATAAATCTTATAATAAATGAGTTGTCATGCATCAACTCTAATAGAGCACATGATAACGCAGAGTGTAAGAAATCGAGCAGTTTAGCAGTTTCGAGTAGAAGCACCTTCCAGCTTGTTACTTCAGTTTGATGGCCCACAACTTGACTTCTCACTGTTTTCATGTTCTGTTGCAGCAAGACAGTGTTTTCAGCATAAAAGCTGACTGAACACTATCTGCTCAGCACCCAACGACAGACTGATATAGTTAGGGGCTAGCTGGTGGAGCGTTTTCCAGCCAAAGAGCCAGATTGAAGTCAGCGGAGACCAGAAACTAAGTTTAAAGAGAGTGAATTAGATTCATCAGGGGGTCAGAAACATGACTCCACATAAATGAATATGTTTTTCTAACAGTGTTCTCTAAGTACGGGTCAAAAAGCAACTGGCTGCAAGTCGTTTTCAAAGGAAACTGACGATATTAAGCTACAAACTGATGCCCAACACCTGTCGCTGTGCTGTGAGACAGGCGTGATGCTTTACCAATCAAAGCTGAGCTGGCCTCAGCCTTTTTTAAAATGATGTGGGGAATCACATCATTTGGTCTTTTACCGTTTCCACCTAATTTCTCCCGTTTCATTTTGTTTGAAAAACAGGAGATAAAATGTACCCTTGCTATTAGCCAGTTCTGTTATTCAAGCCTACCTTTTTTTTTTTGTTTTTACTGCAACATAAATAACACCAATGAGCACTTGAACAACACTTCAACTGTGACTTGGCGAGTAGCTGCCGCACTTGACTGTTTTGTAACCGAATTAGTCAACGCAGCATAAGTTTTGGACGTGAGCAACTATTTGAGTTCCCTCATATCAACCTAAATGGGAATAAAATCCTTTAAATCAGGCTTACACAGTCTGAAAAAAAAAACAAGCACTCGTTTTAATTAAATTTAAACATTCGGAGGGGGGAGCCTTGAGATATTTTCTCAGAGGTCGAGCCTGTAACATGAGACCTGTGCTTTACACGAGCAGGAGTACATACTGTGATCTTACCATCTCTCTCCCTCTCACTCTCAGGGCGAGCTCGGGGTCCAGTGTCAGACCAGTCACCTCGTAGACGGAGGCGCTTCACTGGAGGCTGCCTCAGCTGTGGAAACACACACACACACACACACACGGAGAGAGAGAGAGAAAGATTAGCAGTTTGTCAGTCAAAGCATGGTCAAAAATAGCTCCGCTGCCAAAGCAAAACACTGCTTGTCTCTGTCAGTGTCCTCTTTAAAGTGCCCCCTCCCTTCTGGCTGCACGACTGAGGTTGCCTTCACTTTCCAGTCCCCTGGCTCTCTCTGCAGGGCAACAGGACGAGAGCCAGAAATAGAAAAAGGGGGTCTTAGTGGAGGGACTATCAACTGCTTTAGTTGGGAAATGTCATCAGGTCTGGACAGGTGGTGAAAAGGAGCAGAGGCTGAGAGAGATAGTAGAGCGAATCAGGGAAAGAAAAGGCCACGAACAAAGGAGGTCACAGGTAGAGGAAAGTGATAGAAGGGAGGGTAATGAGCCTTTCCTTGGCTGCCCCACCACCACCACCACCACCTCAGCCTGAACTATTTTGGTGGATTGAGGAACGCTGCCTGCGTCGGTCGCTGTATTTGGAAAGGAATGCGTGTGGTGGTTGCATCTCGACACAGCTGAACTCACCACGAGGCTCTGAAGGACTGGCACCATGATCCAGCACATTCAGACACACGTGAAGACCAGCCATAACCGTAAACACAGTTTTCCTGATCGATTTTCGAAACAGCTGCCCAGACAAACTGATATACATGAGAACGGTGCAAATCAGTCAGCAATCTATGACGCTGTTTCTGTCTTCGCTGCATTTCCTCCCCTCTCCTTCGTCCTGCGTCTTGGATTTTCAGGGTCATTTGCTCCCCTCACTGCACTGCATCAGCCAGCACAGATTTAGCACTGATGTCTGCGGCTCTCGGATTAGCAGACAGCAACAACAAGGGCCGCTCTGTTTACAACAAACTATCCTTTCACCCCAAAAAAAGCGCCTACACGGAAGCCTCTGCTCGGCTACACGTGCTTGTGTTTACTTTAAATGATGCACATGCAAGCAGCAGCAGTTGGATGCGGGTGAATACTTTCAAGAGATTTTAGGATTTTAATGTAGAACAAGAGAGAGCAGATTCTGCAGCATTAACCATCTCTGTCCGATTCTGCTGCATATTTTAATTTGAGCTTTATAATGAAGTAATCATCTAATTGATTGACGATAAAAACTGCAACAAGCACAAAAGCCCATCTGGCTCCAGCTTCTCTGTTGAATCTCATTGTCTTGTGATTCTCAGAACTCAGAATGGACACTTATTGCTTTTATTTTACACATTAAATGAATACACAATTAATCTTAATAAATAACGGGTAAACTAAACGATAGATTAGTTGCTCTCAGATCAGTAATCAAACCAATCAAACCTCCTCTCTGATCATCAGAATGACATCTTTAGAGGATCTGACCATGAAAACAATCCCTTCATGTCTTCAAATGGCTGACATGTGAATCCACACTGTTTCTTCTGTTACTGTGTGCAGCTATGAGAAATCCCAGCCTCTTTCTCCAGCCACCCCTCCGCCGTTTGCCTGCAGCTCGAGCACACCAGCTCATCTAAGACTCTGTACACTGTAAGCTTCACCTCACAAGTTGACAAGATTGGTTCCTTAGGTTTGTTAGGAATGAAAAATTGGAAGTCTGATTGTGAGTTATTGAGATGCTCATCTGCAGTTTCAAGGCGAAAACACTCAGCAATGGTGTTGACTGCTTATTTCACTCATTACCAAAAAAATACATTCCTGTGAGAGGGGGGTCTTTGTAGCAATGTTCGCATGCCCATGTGAACATTAAAATAGTTGTTTTTTCCAGAGTTAGGACCCACCAGGTCTCACTATCCAGTATGGACGAATCCAGAGCCATTACAACTCTTAAGTTCAGCCAAAGTTAAAGTGAGTCTCCACTGATCAGAGTTAAACAAATCAAGCATCAGGCACGTCTCATCAAGGTAGAACTGATTGGACCAACTCTGACTGCTGAAGCTACTTTCAGCAGAAGTTTTAAGATTTATTTTTGTAAGGACTCAAGTGTAGCAATGCCCTGCTGTGACACTGTCAAACTCATTCTTGGCACTTCAAAAAAAAAAGGATTGTTTTGTAACTGTTTTGTTACTCCACATGTTCTTCTTCCTTGTTGAAACTTGGTGCCAACATTACTCACAATGCAACTCAACCAGCAACAGTCCACTCAGTGGTTTGTGTGTGCTATGCGAGTAGCAGTTAATGAGAGCTTTCAGCAGGGATCAGGAGTAACTCCAGAAGTCTGGTGACCTTGTTTTATTTTAAATCTACAAAACAGATTAATGTTCTTCATTTTTAAACTTGTAGAGACCCTACTAATGCTATTTCAGTTAAGACAATTTATCTGATGTAATGTGCCACTCTAGAACTCTAAAATGCTCTATATAGGTTTGTTCACATGCAGTAATTGCCATTAGGAAGGGATCACTTATGGCCAGAACGATGCATCATCGAGAAGCTCTTTCAATGTGCATACTGCAATCGGAGTCTTGTTTCAAGACAGAGTTGAAAAAATGCAAACAACAACACAGAATGACATCAGACAAGAGCTAAAAACAACAGACAGTTTCCTGTCAGGACACACGACATCTCACCTCCTCCCTCCTCTCCTCCGACGGGCCCTTGAGCTCTCGGGCCTGGTCATCTTTGGGATCAAACAGGTAGATATAATCGGAGGAGTAGCTGACCAGCACCTCCTGACCGTCCTCGCTGTAGCACAGAGACGTCACTCTGCACGACTTGTTCGACAGGTGAGCGGGAACGAAGCGAACGCACATTCCCGTCGTTCCCCGGCCCATGTAATTACCTAAAAAAGAGGAAGAACGTGTCATTTTAGCAAGTGACTGCATGAATGAGATTCTTAAATGTATTTGTGGGCATGCCCCTCACTATCCCTGACGTTTGATGTGAAGAATGTTTAATGTAAATGGCCTTGTTCTTGAAAATTCCTCTGCAAATAAACAACTTCAGTTTCACTCTGAGTAAAAACACAAAAGCAGTTTGAGCTACATTTTGTGTGAGAAGGATGCCCCATAAATACAGTTCATAACGTACCGCAGCTGTCACAAGAGTTTAAGAGACGCAGGATGAAGTCAAAATATTCATGGAGGCATCTAACACTAGACAGCTCCCACTGGAGCGCAGGCACAGCACAGCAGGATGGGAATAAAAACCCAAAGAAGGAAACCCCTCAGGTCTGCTTCACTACCTCCATCTGCCACCTCGACTTATAAACAACTGCTAAGAACGCTGCAGGTAACTCAGCAAGATCAAGATAAAAGGCACAGTTTGGTCGTAATTAGACACAGAAGCTCGCCACCATCGCCGGCTGCTTGTGTAGCCACGTTTTTCTCCTGATGTTGTAAAGCATAGGAGTAAATCCACCGTATGTCAACGAATGTAAAGAAAGCAGAGTGAATGATGAACAGTTTACCCGTCGCTCTGGTGCCCAGCATGCGTCTGTCGTAGATTCGCACTGAGCTGTCGGAGCAGCCGACGGCCAGATAGTACGGCACCAGCGGAGAGATTGATATGGAGGTCGCTGCTCTTCGGCAGTTTATCAGGATGTCCTGAAATCGAAGCAAACAATATGAAGTTATTTATGGTCAGTAGCAGGAGAGGTTGCATTTTGAGAAAAAAAAACTGTGTGTATATAATCATAATATACACCCTGTTGGTGATACATGAGGTCCACCTGCCTGAAATGAAGGTAATCTATTACCACAGTCCTGCAATAAATCCTAGATTTATCTTTATCATGTTGAGTTTTTGTAAAATTGTTTCAGTGACATGTAGATTCACTTTTAGCCATTTTTAAGGCCGCAGTTTGTGCTGCTGTTGGATCACGTTGCATCATCTAGAAAGGTGTTTTGTCACTTCATCCACCAAACTAGAAGTAACACGGTTCTGTATTTAGATTAAAGCATCAGGACCTGTATTCAGTTGCATTCACAAATCGAATAGGCAGTAATCAGAATACAGCGACATTGTTCGAACCAAAAATGACATTATTGTGATGCTTTTCAAGTCTGCTTTATTTCCTGTGAAATTTAAAAATAGTTGTGGTTGTTGCTTGTGCTACCTGCTGAGCTGACTTACTGACCGATTGCAGACTGACCTGTTACTATTGTTGGCATTAGAGCTGCGATGCTAAGCCTGTCTAGCGCACAAACAAATTACAAGGTGGAGACAAGACATTTTGCATGATGTGTCCAACTGTTTCTATTCAACTGCACATCTGAATGTCTGGAAACTTTCAATCAACTGTTTGAGAACTGCAACCTTTCAGCCGCTCTGTGCAGCATTTATGTGTTTTCTATATCACGCTGTAGGAAAATACAAAAGGTTAAAAGAAAGGGGGAAAAAAAGCCCTTTCTGGTGCCATTTCAATTTCAAGAGGTTTGGTTGCAACTAAAAAAGTAAAAGCAAATTTCTATGAAACTGTTAAACCAGTTGTGAAAATAATGCTTTTTGCTGGACAGAACATCACCATCACAGTGAGTCATAGCTTCAGTCTATTTTAGGTGGTAGTATGTGTGAATGCTCTATTCATTCACAGTGCTACATGCAAAAATAACGTAAGGCAAGTTACAAATTACAAACTTTTCAGGCCTCAATCCACAAAAAAGCAGTGACAGAGACTCAGGACCCCTCCACAACCCCTGGAGGTGCTTCAAGTATACAAATCATGCCACTCAAATAGACTGATCCAAACATGAAAAAATGAAAACACAAAAAAACACAACAGCCTAGAATATTATTTTAGAATCATTTAATATAAGCTAGTAGCAAAATAGATCAGCGTGATCTCCGTGAATAAACTGCAGGCTCGTACTGCGTAAATGTGCAGCATGAACGAGCAGCAGACTCCTTTTTTTATCTTTTGTAAATCTGTGGCCAAGTATTTCTAATCACTTTCAAACTTCGACACCCACCGCTGTAATCTGTAGCGACATTAAAAGTAACTCTCCCAACACCGCATACAGATGAATCAACACCTCTTCTCCAACTGTTTCCACAAAAACGGAACACTGCAGCCTTCGTTATAATCGCATATTTGCTGTATTAGACTGTATTAGTTTGAACTGGGTGTGTCTGACAAACTGGCGCCTGAGTGGGGACACAAGGACAGTCGTGCTGCATCTGCATATCTACATCTGAGCAATTCAGACAGATGATAGAAAGTCCACTCGTAATGCCAACAGGTTGAAGGATTACGAGTTGGGGGTGGGGGGGTGGCGGTGACACGTCTGCTAAAACGATTCTGACAGTTTTAAGGTCACAGGTTCTGATCTGGGGCGTGACATACGAGAAGCTGCAACACAATCTAGGAGGGCACAGTTTCTCTCTCTCTCTCACAAACACACATCCATCACAAGAAGCCGCCTGGCCTCACGCCAAGAGAACTGTTTTCTGAATTACTCCAGAGGCAGAGAGCTGTTTGTGAAGGTAGCAGGGCTCATAAAGGAAGGAGGACTCCTCAGAACATCATCAAAACCAACGTTCTAGTGAGAATGTAATGACAGAGCACAAAAACAATGAATATTCTGGCTCGTAAATATTAAGTTAGACCATTTTTACTTTAAAAAAAAAGAGCTTGCGGTACTATCCACTACACCTTTTAAAGAACTTAAGGTCAAGCCCAATAACCTGCCAGTTTTTCACTCAACAAAGATAATCCCCCCAATCGATCCCTCCTAGAGCAGGATAAATCACCGACTGCAAGCAGAAAAATAATCACAGCTGTCACCGTACATCTTTGCAGTCTTCTTTAGTGCAGCTAGTTTTCATGCGAAGGTCAAACCATCGCACCGTGCCGTCCTCCCCACAGGACAGGAACGTGTAGGGGTCATTTGGTACAGTCATAATCTGCCGAAACAAAGCAAAAAGGTTAGAAGACAGAGAAGAAGGAGAACGATGAGATGTTTCCACAGCACTGCAGCTGTGAGATGTTGCTCAGCACCTCGTAAGCTGTTCCATAATGGCAGGTGAACTGACACTGTCTGTTGTACTCGGGACTCTTCTCGGTGTGGGTGTAGTAGATGATGCCGTCTCCGGAGCACGAGACGATTTCCTGATCGTTGGTGTGGGGCATGAACTTTGCGCTGAAGATGTTTGCCCGGTGACCTGAACGTATGGACTTCTTGACCTGAAGGAGAGACGAACAAACTCATGACAACTGCTGGAAAGAAGAAATCTCAACAGAAAGGCAAGTGTAAAAATTACAGTTTTTACACTTTGTTTTTTTTTAACCAGTGAAATATAAAAGTTTGGACATGTTAATTTGGAATTTGGAGAGAGATTTGTAATCTTTCAGCATTGCCAGGCTGCAGTTTTACCTTGTTTGGAGCCTTTTTTCAAAGTTAAGCTAATTGGCTGATAACTACCAATATATCGTACCAATATACGAGGTGTGTCAGAAAATTTCCAGGACTGATGTCACAAAAGATATATTTCAAGCCCCAAAGTTTTCCCCTTCAGACGATCAACCAGCACGTCTACAAAGAGATCCTGCAGCATTTGCTTTGTTCAGTGCGCAAGAAAAGGCGAGAGTTGTGGCAGGACAAGTCGTGACTGCTTCACCGTGACAACACGCCTGCTCACAATGCCCTGAGCATCTCACAGTTCCTGGCTGAGAAGAACATCGCCGTGCTGCAGCAACCTCCCTACTCACCCCACCTGCCTCCGTGGGATTTTTTCCTCCTCCCCGAGCTCAAGGGGATCATCAAGGGGACCCATTTTGAAGACGTGGACGACATCAAGATGGCTGTGACGATGGAGCTGCGGAGGATCCTGGAAGAATCCTTCCAGGAGTGCATGGCGGTGTGACAGAGAAGGCTGGGAATGTGGGTTAAACTCCAGAGGGATTACTTGGAAGGGGAAAACTTGTAGTTTGTAGTTTGGATTTGAAATATATCTTTTGTGACACCAGTCCTGGAACTTTTCTGACACACCTCGTATAAGACGCAAGAGAAAGCAAAAAAGCAAATTTCCCAAAATGTGCAACTTTTTTTGGATCGCATTACACCTAAACACACACTTAAATTCACTTAAACGTATAAAACATTTTCATCCTGCAGTCATTTTATTATTGTGTCCTGCAGCAGTCCTGGTATTTAACAAACGCACAAAACTGCTGGTGTGTTTTTGCTTGAAAACATCATCAAAATCATGAACACATAATGTGATTATTTTGCTGGTTTTAGCCACTGCAGTGCTGCTTCTCAGTTTAATTAGTTTCAAGGAAACCAGTATTGATTTCAGACCTCATAACGTGGGAACACTGGCTGACCTCAAACAAGACTTCGAGCAAAAGACGCTGTAGAGTCTCTCAGATGACTGAGCACACTTGTCAGTAGTGTTTTTGCTGCCTGGTTCGCTGTTTTTCTTTTCCACTATAAAGTCATTTTGATAATATTTCTGAAATGCTTTCACTGCAACTTGGTCTCCTGCTACTTTTACAATAATAAAACCTGCATCATGTCTATTTGAGTGAGCTCTCAAGCTCCTGGATAATAAAACAAAAAAGCGTCTGCCGCTCCTATATGCTCTCTACATATGGTTTCCTGCTGGGAAAATCTTATTAAATTTCACAGTGTTCTAGCGCCTATTTCCCAGATTCATACTTGAGAAAATCTTGTGGACAGATTAACCACATCCAGTATAAGATGGGATGAAAAACCCTCTAGACAGGCAGTCTCACTATTCTTCAACACGCTTCAAATAAATGTGTGAGACGCTGATTATTACCATTCCTTTGCATGCGATCTGAAACCCTGATTGAAAGGCAGCCAGGTTTTTGTTTGTGTTTATAAGTGTCCCTTCTGGTTTTATCTCTGTCATCTGTAATGTAATCAGGGTTTTATGTGGTCATGTTT
Source organism: Stegastes partitus (assembly GCF_000690725.1). Classification (NCBI taxonomy): domain Eukaryota; kingdom Metazoa; phylum Chordata; class Actinopteri; family Pomacentridae; genus Stegastes; species Stegastes partitus. Next base: position 547,002 of record NW_007577786.1, read on the forward strand.
TACCTGCCAGCGCTAACTGTCTGCTCAGTGGTGTCTCATATCAAATGTCTGCACTGTACATGCTTTACTTTGCTGCCTACCCTGTTGTAACGGCTGATTTAATGCCTGACAAAGAGACAACGACTGAAATGCAACACCGGCACGTCCACAGTGATGTCGATTAATGCAAACTGTCTCCCCCAATAAAAAAGCTACAAGTAGTCACAAGTCACGATATCTTCTTTTGTCGCTCCTGTATAAATGATTGCAGATATATTTAAAGTGGAATTTCATATAAAAGCTGCCCTGATTGTGACCTACCTTTTTGTTGTACGGGTTGGTGATGACCAAAAACGTGTCGTCTGACCCCGACAGGATGTATTCACCTGTGTCGTTCCAGGATATAGTGTTGACCTGAAGGGAGACAAAAAAACAGACACATTATGTACTTTGTGGTTTACATGTGAGCTCAGTCCAGTGAGTGAATAATCAATTAGTGGAGCGGCAGGAAATTAAAAAGCACGTCATTTATTTAAGCAGAATTCCTCATTGCTTGCAGCTTCTCAAATGTGAGGACTTGCTGAATTTCTTCATCTCATATCATCGGAGGCTTATACAAAAATACACAGCAAACATGTCAGGTTGTGATCTGGGAAGAAACGACAAGAATCTTCACAATTTTTCATAGACTAAACAAGTGATTCTCAGCTTGGATGTTTCCCAGAAGACGATGGAAGATGAATGTTCATGATTATCAGCGGAGGAAATAGGAAAACAACAATTCTCTCCACCTCTTTTTTCTCTCCAATTTGTTCTAGTATGAAATAAGAAAATCAACTGATTGGTGTTTTAGGGGTCAAAAAGCAAGAAAGTTCAGAAATAGCTGGTAAATAATAAACCCAAAAAGTGATGATAAAAATCAGTAGTTGTAGCTTAAATATTACAGAAGAAAACTGGTGCAAAATTCTGAAAATGGAGAACATTTTAGAGCACAGACTAAATCGTTTTTAGTAAATGTGTGCTGTATTGTTTTTAGCTGCTCAAAAAGCACTTTGACATTAAGAAAATTCTGATTTTATTGTCCACTATTAAGTAACAGACAACAGAGAATTGAAGAAACAAGAAAATATTCAAATTGAGGAAGCTGGAATCGGAAAATGTCAAATTTTTTTCTTAGAAATTTACTCAAACCTATCAAACAATTATCAAAATATCTGACAAATAATGAAACAGTTGACATCTAATTGATCAATCACTTCAGCTCTTCTATGAAGCATCTTCAAACGCCTTGTTGTGGCCTGATAACAGTCCAAAATCACTAAACTCTATATACTTTGCATGATCTCTTTGTGCATCACTATGTAAAGATGCAAACATTTAGGACCTGGGAACCATCACAATCTGGCATTTTCCACTTTCAGTTCACTATCAAACTGTGCTCACAGTTAACTGGACGGTGGATCAAAAACAGAGCATCGGTTCACGGTTCGCTGTCACTCTGTGGATCGATATTTCATCAACACCTACAGCTTCGCTCAGGGTTTCATCATCACAGACTCAATCAGAGATATTACACCGGGCGAGCTCGATCCAAAGTGTTTACTGTGTCTGTCCTTTTACTGCGTGCTGCAAACTGAACTCAACTCAGATAACACATTCTGCCTCTCTCGTCTAACGGAGGATTCACAGCCAGTGACGCGCAGGTTCAGATGATGTATTTATTATGAGGCCATATTTTAAACACAGGTCTGAGCAGCTTGTGTAATATGTATGTAAATGTGAAAGCTCAACAGGCCGGACGCTGCACAGTCTTTAAAGAATCTTCTGTTAATCTGTCTTTCTTTGATCACTTACACAACATCACTACTTCTGCTTTTACTAATTTCGCAGCTCTTTGCTGAACACTGTTACTCAGAAACTTCCTCACAGCTGATCTGAGTGAGAAGCTGCAGTTTATTTACAGAAAAAAGTGCAATAAGGAAGTCTGTCCATTTATAGTTGGTGTATCTTGCAATATTCTAAGAAACAGATGCTCAGTTGTGTCTTCACCTACACTATAGGAAAATATAAAAATGTAACTAAAGATTGTTTTTATTATAAATCGACCTGCCAACCACTTCCTGGATTAATCATTCTGTCTACAAAGCAGGGCTGCAAGTGACAAATATTTCCTGTGTTGATTAATCAGGTGATTATTTTCTCGACTGATTGATGAGTTGTTTGATCTATAAAATGTCAGAAAATGGTACAAACTGATCATCAGTGTTCCCTGAAGCCCAAGATGACGCATTTAAACGTCTTGTTTTGGGCACAACCCAAAGATATTTACTTTACTGTGACAGAGGAGTAAAGAAGCCAGAAAATATTCACAATTTAAAAAGCTGGAATAAGAAAACGTCGCCCTTTAGTCTTAGAAAATGACCAAACTAATTAACAGGTTATCAAAGTAGTTGGCAATTAATTTAATAGCTGAGAAGTTATTGATTTATCACTGCAGCTCTGCTATAAAGAATCATCAAATGCCTTGTTGTGGTCGAATAACAGTCCAAAATCAAAGACAGTGAACTTTATATAATTCATATTATCTCTCTGCACGTCACTGTGTATAGAAACTTAACAATTAAGAGCTGTGAACCATCAAAATTTGGCATTTTTGCTGTACAAATTATCTAATGATCAGTAACCACAATAGCTGCTGATTAACTGTCTGCTTAAAAATTCAAATGATCATTGTCCCTTCCTCTGAAATTCCAAGGTGAATGTTGTCAATGTAAATTTCAAAAACTATTCTTTCATCTTAAAATGCGCAGTAAACCAAATAATTTCCCACATCGGAGCCAAAAAGTGCAAAAGAATCTTTCAGATTTTGATACCACAAGAACCCAGATCAATTCTAACCTGCTGCCTCCTTTTTTCTTCTTTTACCTACAAGCACATTCAGCAGTGACAAACGGTCAGATGTCTACTAGCAGAGAGCAACAGGATAGTTAATACTCTGCAGTGTCTATAAAATATGACTCCCAGGTTGAAGCGTATACAGATAAATATACCTTCAGGTCAGAGAATATTGATTAACCTGTTGTTTATTTTCTCCAGTTAATAGACTATTAACTAAGGAAAATAGTTTGTATTGATGTGCCCTGATTGTGTCGGCTTGCCGTTTGTTTTGTTGTCTGATTATGAATGTCAGGTCTCTTATGGGAAAAAAAAGAGATCTCAGTTGATATTATCATCAGTTTAAAGCGATAACTGAATAAAAATGCTGCGTCTAAAAACACCTTGATCAGAATGAACTGGCCGACACTAACTGAAATGTGAATCAGCTGCAGAGGATAGTTCAAACCTTTTTTTTTTTTAATAAACCGATCAAATGAAAAGTTGTACCATGCAGCCGTCTAATAGGATTACTTCCTGGCTGCGTTCTGTGTGTGCACGCCTGATGCCCTTGGTCTTGATGTAAATGTGCGGAGACGTACATCTCCAAAAATGGCAGCTTCTGCGCTAAACTGGTTCTCAGTGGAGAGTTTGTTTTTAATGCAAAGTCCTGAAGAACTGCAAATTTTTCTACGTCTAGACAGTAGAAAAATAAGAACTAATGACCTACTGAAGCAGATGTTGATTGAGACAAATGCAAGACGTTCTTGTGCGTCACACGGCGGTTAGATGTTAAATGTTACAAAGAAATTAGAACGAAATGACAACAGTTGACACAAAATCTTCAAGCAGAATGAAAAAAAACATGTAACAGCAGCTACTGAGAGTCACTATGAGATAAAGACTTAATTATATTAGGTATGAGCTATGCAACACGTTACTTAAGAAAACATTGTTGGTTAGTTTCTTTTAAGTGTCAAATAATTTTACTGAGCTGGGCTTCTACAGTCGATAAATAAACATACTCTGTGGTGGACAAACTAGACAACAACGAGGCTATCTTAGAATGCATCTTTGACATTTCTGTACCTCAGTTTCTTGTCATTAAGCAGACCATATGCATGCCAATACCAAACTTGCTGCAGTGCACCAATTTCGGCCACAAAAAATGTCTAGTAGATCTCGCCAGAAGGGACACCTTATATAATATTATATTAGAATAATTCATATTCACTCATCAAGAGAAGAGCTGCAGATTTTAGATGCTGTCAACAGAAAATAATATTACAAATTGTTTTTACATGAAAAATGAATCAATATTAACTGAAACTGTCTTTAAAATGAATGCCTGACATACAGAGTGCTTCCACATAATCTCTTAGCTTCTCTATACCATAATTAAGAATATATTCATAAAATACAATAAAACCATTTTAGATCAGTAGTTTCTGGTGAGAAAAGCGCGTCTCTGTGCAGCCTGGTCTGCGGTTGTTGTGGTGTTTTGGCCGGACTGACGTTCTGGCCGATAGTGTGACAGGACGTGTGACTGTTGTGTCAGCTTCAGGTTTCTCACAGGCATTAACCACCTGACCTGCAGTCAAAGATCTGCCCCGGGGCTTCACCAGCCGGCTGAGGCTGAGGGAAAAACTGAACTACTGAAAAGAAAGAAGAAGCAGATTTTAAATGGGAAAAAAAAAAAAAAAAGTGGGGGTACTTACGCAGCCATCGTGTACATTCAGTGTCGCTTCAAGTTTAAGCCTCTGGACAAATTCTCTTCTACCTGTGAGAAGAGAAATATGCACATTTTAAAAGGGTATAGAGTTTTTATGCTTCATGCTCCATCCTCGCCATGCATCCATCTTCACTTGAGTTAAGTGCAATAGGAGTGTAGGCTGGAATAAAATGTCACATTAAACATTCGTATTCAGTATTTCCGTAGCTTGTGCTGTATTATTCATTTAGTGGAAACTTTGCTTACACCAACAGAAACAAAAGCTCCGGCACCACCGATGCTGCTCCACAACGTGACGATACATAAAGAAAAAGCAGTCTGATAGCTCACACTTCTTATAGCCGGCAGCACTTAGTGTACAAGTGTCATCAGTAAGACATTCAGGTTTGATTGAAGATCATTGTTCATCTTTGTGCTGTACCTGAAGGACTGATGTCAGATACCCTGGAGGTGAAAGTTAGCTAGCAACACAAACCAACTGTACTTTCATTAAATCCTCATATTCTGTCAAAGGAGGAGCTTCAGGGCGATCTCTTGTTTAAGCTGTGATTTTTGCAGATTTATGCCTTTTTACTCGTCCCAAGTGATGACAAAGAACCGTGACACATATCTGTTGACACCTGCTGGTATTAAAGGATCTACAGTCGTCCTCAAATGTATTCATATCCTCCCATTAAAGACACTGACATAAGTTGAAATTGACAAAAGTAATAATAAATAAAAATGTAATGAAAAACACTACATTGTTTTAGAATTGTGGTTTGAACAACACTTTGAGCCAATCACTGCAATCAAGTGTTTTCTGTAACTCTCAATCAGACTTCTGCACCTGTTGACAGCTATCTTGATTTTGGTCCACTGCTCATCAGCAAAGTGCTCTAATTTGTCCAGGACGGTTTTGGTTTTTTTTAATTATTCTTTTCAACCACGATTCAAAAGCAATGTCTTATTTCACTAAAGTATAATTTAGCAAATTTTTATTTATTATTACTTTTTTCAGTTTCTAGTTATTTGAGTGATTATTGTGAATTTTGCCTTTTCTTTAATGGAAGAACACATTTGAGGATGACTGTAAGTGATGTGTTTACATGCATCCTAGTATCCCAGTTTTCAGCCATTTGCAGTTTTTTTTGTGCAGCCATGTCTTGATTTCTCACCATCCTAACCCTTCTGTAAACAAAGAATAACCAGAAACCTGTCTAAGGTGTTCCCACATCACAGCGTCGTAGCTTCTGTCAGCGTAATCCAATATTTAATAACGGGAATCTTATCATTTATTAGTCCATGTGTTGTAAAAGCAGTAAATCTATGCAGCAGCGCACACAACAAAATTACTATTTATCTCTTGTACATATGCACAGCTGTGCACTGTGAGCGGGAATACATTTTAAAAGCTCGATATGGCCGATCAGACAAATTTACATAAGTGCACAACCTGAATAAAACATACACGGTAAAGCACTTATACTTCAGGGGCCCTGGTTGCATACATGTTGCAGCCAAATTAAAACGAGGAAAAAGTCAAGTCACCATTATTTATACAGCCCGTTTAAAACAACATCCATTGGGCCAAAGTGCTTTCCAGTAATAAAAGAATATGATTGCTGTTATAAATTAACCTAACAAGTTAAATATTGCATTAAGACCCTGTCGTGTTGTTTATGATGTGAAGCCACATGAGTAATTTACAGATTTATGATTTAAACCCTACAACACTTATATAAAATACTACTTAACCCGTCTATATTTATATATTACGGCTAAGACCTCAAGTGTTATTAATTACAGGGGCTAACCAAAATAACTTAAATACAAGGCTAAACCCGACAGCATTAATATCTATGAAGATTAATCTAAGATTGAACTAAAGTTATGACACGACAAAAATATACATGACTCAACAAATCCATGGATTCCCCAAGAGCAAGCTTTGTTTTGTACTTTTCTGTACAGTACATTGTTTTATTTGTGTCTCTGTATAAAAGAGAGAAAATTAATCAATTTTTAATGCACTTTACATTTAAAATATTAGTATTCAAGAACATGTCCTAAATCTATGTTGCACAACACGCCTATGCAGTTTTTGTGTTGTAGTTGGTAAAAGTGGTAAAAATTCATCATGCAGACTAAAGAAACTGAGAAAAACAACATCCTCTGAGTGTGCTGTTGACACATTTCTGCCACCGTGCAAAACATGAAGCCCACAAACCAACGAGCTCACAGCCGCTATGAGCTAGACTGTGAAATGTTCTGTACATTTTAAAAAACAAAAGTTTGCTTTTTGCTCAACTTCACTGGCAGTGTTGTATAAAGCTGCAGTTTGCACATTAATATATAATTTCCTGTTGTAGTGAAATGTTGAAATGTGTTGATTTGTTGCGTACAGAATGTAAAATCTGCTATAACTACATATTAATACAGCTGGAACTGGGAGGCTGCAGTTGTCGCCGCCAGTAGAAAGGTCTAGACTGCAAAGACATTCTAATTGTAAGGATTAAACAGCTGCTTTCTTTCATTCTATGTAGGAATGTGGTTTTTCTACATTGACAAAATGTAATCAGTTGTGAAAGTTTGGTGCCGTATATTCAAATGAGAGCTTTGACTTGCACTGGCAGGTTTTATGGGTGTTGCAGCAGTCTGCAAGTGATTCACGTAAATAGCAGTCAAAGCTTCTCTGAGACATCCTCGACTACAAGAACCGTCACGCTACGTATGAAAGGCTCCTGATGTGAATCTAATATCGCTGCTGTGGTCGTAACTGGACTGATCAGAAAAGGTGACTTCCTTCTGAAATGCTGGGATTTGTTGATTGTTCACCAGAACAAGTTTTCAAAACTTTTTTTTAAAGCTTAAAAAATACATTCTGGCACCCTTTTCACAGTCAGTTTTTGTTTTGTTGTTATATTTATTCCTCACCGTTTCATTTTTTCACTGCAATATAAAGTCCTGCACCTCTATGGAAACAGCACAACCATGGATGGAGGTAGAGAGAACTCAGAAATGTCTTCTGTGCAGTGTGGCTCAGTTACAATGCCATAAAAAGTTGAATTTGTTCAATTACTTATTTTACAAAAAAAGAAAAACTTGAATCAACATGTGAAACATTTTTCAGAGAACCCACAGGTGCTACCAATACTGGGAAAAATAATGATGTCTCTACATACTACAGATGTTTTACTGGTTTTACTGCTTGTCTCCTGTCTGTTCTGTATAAACACAGTTCAGCTGAAAAGTTTATGAAATATTGTCACGTGACTGTTGGTCGCCGCCGAGTCATTAACGGCTTCTGACGAGGAGTGCAGAATTCTTCATTTTCTTAAGTCGAGTTAGAGCAAATGGATAATTTTTTGCTAATTTTTCAAATTAATGACGTAATTTTGATAAAGCATCACATTTTAAGCTTAGGTTTGGTCCACAGCAGGTCACAGACGAGTACTTCAAGGATTCTTACAAAGTTGGAAATCTGATGAATATTTCTGTTTTAATGGTGTAATTTTGGGTATTTCTTAAAGATAAAATGTCTTTTGTAACTCTTGTCGGGTTCTGGGGTTCAGAGGGTTAAACAATAAAAACCCTCCCATGGCCGTCATGGACACATTGACCAATTAGGGAAAAAAAGGAATTTGTCAGCTTAAGTTGCTATACATTCTTCGGATGAACTTTCCAGCAACTAACGTTCCCGTCTTCAGTGTTCAAGATTGTTGTAATTAAATGTAGTACTTTTTAATGACCTGTTCTTATTTTGTATTAAAATGGGATCTTGTCTTTTATGTGCTGTAGAAGTGGAACCAGTTTTATAAGAGTCAGGCCAATTTAAATGTAACACATTTAATACCACGTTTATTATTTATGTGTATAATAATCAAATGAAAAAACACTTTAAAGTCTTCCTTGATGGAGCTGAATTTTCAAGACCTGACAATAAATGTACTATTTGTGTTAAGTTTTGGGTTTAAAAAAATACAGATTTGAAACATGTTTGTGAAAGATGTGCAGCTGAACGTTGATGTATGAGCTGTGAAATGTAATTTTTTTGACTATCAATTCATTTTTTTTCAACTGTTTGTTTACAAGAGCCAGAAAACTGTGACAAACAAAACAAAATATGTACAGCAGCATCCACTGGTAATAAACCCTACGATAGAGAGGAATTTTCCTTTAACCTCGGTGGATGTTTCAGCTGAATGTAAACCCCGACTTGTTACCTCCCACCCTTCTTGAAGCTAAATATATCCTGCAGGAGCTGTGACCCCCACATCTCTGCATGCATCCTGTCCCCCGTACACAATAACTGCTCTGACGATATCTCAGTCATGCTATAAACAGCACTGACTAAACCTCCGAGGCACCTGCCTCATGTCTACGGGCCTATAAATCTTCATTCAACCACTGTGTGGTGCGGTGCTGACTGTTTGACAGGACACACTGCACACACAAGTCTATATTAGAAACCTTTCTGTCTTTCAGTGGGCCAGCGGCCGTGCCCTCTGTCACTGTTGTTTTTCTGCACTGTTCTCTCACAAAAAACAAAGATAAATGACAGTGTCGACAGTAAAACTGAGAATTTTCCATTTGCAGCTTTCCCCTGGTTGACTAACCAAACCGCAAGGTAGATATGAGACGTGATTTAAAAGAAATGAAACTGTTAACCACATGAAACGGCCACATTTACAGACTGAGACTGAGAATCCGTGAGAATGCAAAACAAGCCAACAAAAAGTTCAACGAACAAGATACAGAGGTATATTATTTACAAAGAATAAAACATAACATAAAAAAATATCTAAATTATACATGAGAGTAAAAATATCAGCAGCTCCAGTGCAGTGCAGGATATGAATAAATTGTCCCCAATTTAAATTCATTAAATGCAGCAGCCAAACAGAAAAGCCTTAATCCCTGATGAACAAGTTTTCTGGGAGTTTGTTCCAGAAATGTGCAGTATACTATTTTTTTTTAAAGTGTTGCCTCTAATCAGCATGTTGGGTTTGACTGCGGAGACACTGAGCAGACCACCTGAGAGCTCTGCAGTCTGTGGACAAGTGCTCTTATCGATAAGACGACGATGACACAGTGCAGCGCTGCAACACAAATATGTTAATGAATGGAAAATAAATGTGGTTGGGATTGTTTTTGTTTTCTACAAATGTGTTTAAAAAGGCATCGGGGCTGAGAGCCGTTACTCTTGTGAAGTGTAGAGCTGAAGCCCTATTTTGTTCCAAGTGGGAATATTTATTTCAAAAATAAATACGATATAAAAGTATTTCCAGATAGTGGCTTGATGCATTGTGCAATTAGTCGACTATTCTTGTAACTATTTTCATGTAAAATATTGATTTTTGTTTGTGCTGATTTACTGTTTTTTGTTCTTTAAGGTGGTTTCCAGCTTGGACATGGGACCATTAAGTACAGCCACCTTTTAAACAATCAATGGAGCCTTCAAGGGACCTAATATTATTGATAAATGCTCTTGTTTATATGCAATGGAACAAATAATAAATATCTTTAGTGACAAGTTGAATACATAGCAGTGCTGTTATAAGCGCTATGTGCTTTTGTTTTTCATTATTCTGTTTTTTAATGAGAAAAATTTGCACAGATGAAACATGTTTCCCTGCAGTCATTTCCATTTCTGCCACTTCAGCTACTTTTGACAGTTTATGGCTAAATTCCATGTGGCACATCTGTTTCTGTGAGCCTCTTTTAACGGATGATACTGTGAGAACTGTCTTGCACAGTTTCGTATCTACTCTGGAAAGACTTCTGCAAAACTGAAAGCACTTTATAATGCATTTGGCTTTCATAAACACATTACATGATTGATCCGGGCTTTGAGTGCATTACTTCTGCCAAATCATACTTCAGTTACATGTGTGTGTGTGTGGTGGTGCTGATGACTGATTTCCTGTACAATCTATGGCACAATCTTGTGATTGCACTGAAATTGCATCTATTCTGCAATTCATTTGCACAATAATTCGGAAGAGGAGATAAATATGATCTATAACCTCGAAGCCTAGAGAGCTGCTCTGTTGAGGATTACACATAATCCCATCTATTGAGTGTTTCAAAGCACCGGATCTGCTCTTTTACAGAATAAATTAAATGTAGAGGCGGTCGCTGCTGTGTTTACACTGACTGTGCAGAGGGAGAAGCTGCAGCTCAGTGTTATGAAGCAGGTAGTCTGATGGCCTGAGGCACAGTCATGCTGCCAGTTCATCTGATTCAGCAGCACAAACACAGTCTGCAGGTTGTTTATCTGCCACACTCGGTGTTAAATTAATACCTGTTTTTGTCACACATGTCAGCGTTAGCTTTAAACGGGCTTGTTTTTCTTCTTACCTAAATAGTTGGTCCTGATGGTGTTCGGCTCGTTGTATCCAATTAAGCGTTTATTTACATCCCAAACCAGGTTGCCAGAGCAGGACATCGTGACCAAATCTGTTTTTTAATTGACAATAACATTGAAACTAAGCTAACCCCTTCTCCCGGTGATGTCGCCTTTTATCTATCGTCGGTTTTCCATGGAGCTCGGTCCCTGTGTGTCGGGACGGGGCTGACGTTAGCTGGCGGCGGCACTCGGCGTTAGCATTGCTGGAAGTGAAAGACTCGCAGCTGTCTGGTCTCCGCCGTCCTCCCGAGTTTAGCCCGACTGCGTCCCTGCTCTCCGGGCTGCTAACTATCTGACCTGCTAGCCTAGCCTGGTTTATTTCTTCTAGCGGACAGCGGTCAGCTGTGTCGAAACAACGCGAGACGTTGCGGGATTTGAGTGAGAAAAGTAGGAGCGCTTGTTTTGGGAAGCCCGGAAGCTGTCGGAGAGGAGTGTGTGCAGGGAAGCTGGTTCCAGTTTTTACTTTGTATTCTCATTATCAGCCAGAGTGGCTCCAGTTTTGTTTAATATTCAACAGTCTTTTATGAATTTGAAAACTGTGCTTTAGTAATAAAATTGTAAAAAATATAAATAAATAAATAAAAAAAAAGCTTGGGGGTGTTTTGTTTAAAAAGAAAAAAAATCATGAACTCAAACTTGTGAAAACTTGGAAAAACATTTCCAGTATTATAATTTTTTTGGGGTTTGTTTTGTTTTTTCTGTTTTTGCTTACTTGTTTTGTTTTGTTTTTTGTTTCAGTAATGTGTCCTACTGAAATAATGTATCCTGAACAATATTTGGCAAAATAATTTCCTTTAGACAAAAAAAACAAACAAACAAAAAAATCTTTTGCCTTATGTTATCACCAAACATAAATTGATTCCTTACATTACTATCTTTTGTCCTCCTGGCCATTCATCTCGACAACGCCTCACCATAACAGTAGGGGGATTCACTTTTACATTGATAGACATTTTCAGTACATCTACAACAATATATTTGCACTATAAGGGTTCTGCACAGGATCACTTTAAGATATCTTATTTTTTGCACTACAGTATTATTCAGTCTACTCAGTACTAGTATGTGCTGATTACCTCTCTGCTGTATGCATACCACAATATTTTCACTGCATTGCACTCTTCAGCATTACATTCTATTTTTCTGTATGACTGTGTTTTATCTTGACTGTTAAGTTAAAAATGCATGACTTTCCCTTGGGATTTTCAAAGTATCTATCTATCTTGTTCTTTCTATTAGTATTTTACACCCCTGACATTGTTTTAACCCTATTCAGGACTTTCATGTTGCCATACGTAGGTCTTTCAGGGTCCATTGGACCCCAAGAAAGAATATCTGCAAAATATTTGTTGGTATTCATTATAGACTTTTATACTATGTTAGATACATTTTCTGATAAGTTGATGTATTTTTGGTTCCAAACGCATGACAAATGTTCCTTTTTTTTTTATATATATATAGAAAAAAAATCTTCAAAAATAAAAAAGCAATACTTGTCACCTAAACCAAATGGCCTGGGGTCCAAAAGACCCCAAAAGTCCTGAATAGAGTTAAATGGGCTTAACTCAAGACAATAAATGGTGGAAATGCAACATGAAAGGGATATGTTTCAGCACGCTTTCTGGGATTGTCCCCTGATATTGAATCCTTGGAAAGACGTACAGAAAAACTTGAAGAACGGCTCAAACAAAGTCAAGAATTCCCATGGTCATGTCTGTTATAGGGATAAATCTCTCAGGCGCACTAAGACAGAGTTTTGGCTGACTGCAGAAGCATTTATAGCGGCGTCCAGGATTGCTCTCAGTAATTGGCATTGGAAGAACTTTGCTAATCTAAGATTAGAAGAGCTCTTCTTAATTAACATTAAGCAAATCAAATTAACAGGTGGTGACTTCTGTGTTTACACCAGGCGATTTGGACTTTGCAGAATGAGTAGCAGCTCTCTGTTTAGTAGTGGGTTTGGAAAATGACCATTTGGTTGAAATTCAGCTTTGTATAGATCCTAGCCACTACTTATCCATTGCTTAAAAACAAACAAACAAACAAACAAACAAACAAACAAACAAAAACAGGGAGTTTAACACTTGCTACTGTTTTGTAGACTTTTCCACAGTCTTTACAAACTGAACTGGATTAACCTGTTAAGAGGCCCCTCAGGCAAAATGTATATGTCATTTGGAACTACTTGACTTGATATTTTTCACAAGTGGTGAAATTTTGCAATATCTATAGCAACTTTGTAACAGCAAATTCTTTTCATTACATAATTTATACAATATAATATCGACATTATATCTTAGATAATGACAATAAAGTATCAATATGATTTATAAAATCATTCTAATATTATACTGTGTTGATGTTATATATTGATATTGACGGTATCTGACATATATGATATCAATATATTATTGATACTACATATTTTATGTTAAAGGATTTGTACAATAATATATGTTTTATATTTGTACGTTTATTTAACATGCAAGATGTATGTTTTTCTTTTGACACATGAGCAAATAAACTAATAAATCAGCATTGAAAATAAATAAATCAACGAGTCAGCAAGTTTTTAAACATTGTCTTTAAATCAGTCTTTTTGTCTTTAAAAATCTATCGTTATATATGTGGTGCCACATTACTCTTGTTTTCTAGTTTATCTCCACCAAGTTGGGAGACTCTGGACAGGAAGATAAACACTCCTCTGTTATCCAATCATATCAGGGCTCTGATCAGGCGAACCAATGAGAATAGCGGAAACCTTTAACCCCGCCCCTCTCGCGGTAGGTTGCGCCACACAGAAGAAAGTCACCTCGTCGTGTGGGTCAGAGAGAAGCTACTGACAGCTAGCAACGCTAGCTTAGTCACAGAGCCGCCGGGAGAAGGTCGACAGTAGGACAGCAGCATCCTCTCCTAGCGTAAAACCTACCTGCTTTTTATTTTACATCCTACCGAGGGAAGAAGGCTTTTTAAATCCCGTAGCTTGTAAAAAAAAAAAAGACGCCTAGCGAGCTAACCGTTTAGCGAGCTAGCTTCAAGTTTCCGTGCAGTGTCCTCTTTCTATCTGAACATCCACAATCATGGCTGCGCTGAGAGCGTCCTACCACCGGATCCTGGACAGGGTCGAGCATATGCTGCCCGCCAAACTGAGACCCCTGTACAACCACCCTGCAGGTAAAGCACAGTTCGGCTTTCCCCCTAGCAGTCTGGGTCTTTGCTTATGTGTGCGGTGGCCGCAGTGGGCTGTGTGCGGCAGCTGTGTGGTGGAAGTGATGTGGATGTATCTGGACCGCATCCTCCAGGGAATAAAACACCAGCTACGGTCTAATCGTGGTGTCTGTGCTGCATGAAAGTCATTGTTTTGCTGTGCCAGTGTTGATTCTGGAGACCCTAATCTGCAGGGATAACACCAGATAAGCAGCTCAGTCTGAGCATAAGAGCTGAGTTTATTGCAGGAAAACTTTGTAGCTGTTTGCTCTGAAGCCAAAAACTGTGTTTAGTTTAATGTGGCGACAGAAGTTCAAAGGTACTGCCTTTTGTAAAATCTGAATTTACTCAACATTTCAAGCACTCATGTTATGATAATGTTAGTTTCTTATGAAATGAAATGCAAATAGAGCAGTGACTGGTCTGCTGCAGTTTTTCCCAACACAAGGTGGTCACGTGTTCGGCATGTTGACTAAACTGATACTGGAGTTCTGTCACTTGTTTAAAAAGATAGCCAACAATGAAATCAGTTGATGGGTTCAAACTGGATTGTGTCCATAATGCAGTTTCCAGTTGTTGTAATTGATGTATAAGGGAATAACCATTTTGTCCAAGAGACAGAAAAAAAATTAAAATAAATCCCACACAAGTTCTCAAACCCCAAGGTGACATTTTCATTTGTCTTGTTTTGTCCATCTAACTAAATCCATGGATGCTCAATGCAAAGTGATACAAAACTGAAAAACAGTCACACCCGAGAAGCTGGAAACAAGTATTTGACCTTCTTGTTAAGCTTCATTATTAAAGATTCATTCTTTCCCTCTACTAATCATATAATCAGCTACGTTTCAGCTCTTGTTCTGTTTTATACTTATTTGTCCCAGAGTTGTGATAGTGTTGGACATTTCACTGACTTCTACATTCCCCTTCCCTGCACTAAATCCACTGCTGTAGAAACACCTCCTAGTATAATGCACTTTATTTTAATAACTGCACTATGTAACAGTTTAACCTTCATGACAGATCTATTGCTTTATATTGCATTGGATTGTCTTTAGTACCCTTAATGAATTAACTGAATGTGTATCCTCTGTTGAATGAGAACAACTTGTACAAACATTGAGGCTGAGTGAGATTAAGGAGTCACTGGGCAATCTCCAGGCTTTGTTTTTCTGTCAAAGGGTACCAGAGCTTTACAAGTCAAGGACAACTTTATGGCCAGGTATGAAGGGGCGGCGACAAAAGCCAACTCCCTCAAAGACGATTTGCAGCGACCCACGTCCCACTTTTTGTTTAGCCTGCAGCATTGGATGGGAACGCTGACTGCAGACCAGCAGCTCTTCCTCTCAGTCCTGTTGCTCATTAAATTTGTGTGAGTCTTCTTCCAGTGAGTTGGAAGCGCTTAAGTTTCTCGTGCCTGACTGTGGTTTTGGGCTGATTTATTTAACCTTAAAAGGCCTGGAAGGAATGTCGAGTGTCTTAGGGAGAAAAGCTCTGTGAAATACAACAATATTGTGTTATTTCTAATGATATAACGTACATGAACTTTAAAGTTTTACATCTTTCAAGGGCTAGAGACATTTATTTATGTTCAATGATACAGCGTCTTGATGATCTGGTTATGGTCTGATGGTATTTTCCGTGTTTACATTGCAACACAGACACTTTAAAGCCAAGTTGGCATCAAGTTTATTGTGGTGTTTTGTGCTTGAAAGAACTTCAAAGGTAGTGCCATGAAAAAAAAAAAAAAGACAGGCCACACTTTGCCAAAGTAGTTGTCACATTGTATTGTGTGTAGTTGTTGAAGCGTGTGTAGTCATTTGTAGCTGTCCTTTTTGTTTGAATATGAAACCTTAAATAGGATCAGTTTAATGATTTTACACGTGTTTAGTGTGTTTGCTTGCTGCATGTAGACTATTACAGAGACAGTGTTGGATTTTTGAGAGGATTACTGACATTGATATTGTGAATACAAATGCAGTAGCTCTAGAACAACAGTTTTTTCCCCCCCCATAAATTATCTTTCTGACACAAATTTCTATAGAGGTATTATTGTACCAAAAACTATTTGTAAAAGTGTATGGAGAGTTGTGTGTCTATATCTCAGTCTGTGTGTGTGTAGTGAGATTTGTGAATGTGTAAAAAGATTTGTAAAAGATTTGTCAATGCGTACAAAGATATTAATAGATGAAAAGTCTAAATATTTGGCTACAAGTGCTGGAAATGCAGACAAATCACTGGTTACAAGTCAAGCAGGCCTCACCATTGTCTGTCTTTTTACACATGACTTTTGCAACACTTCTGCCATGAGAGATTCATATCAGTAAATCCAGGGTTTCTGTGTCCTGAGCTCAGGCTCACAGGCTCATTCATTCTGGCTGCGTACCGCTCTGCTGCTCTGTACCTCAGCAGTTATGCCGCCTGCAAGCCAACAGGCGATGCCATCCTCCAGTCTTTAAGGGCACGTGACATTATCTGGTATATGTGAACAAGTTAAATTTGCTGAGTTTGTGGGTCGCAAAAACTTTCATGATGGCTTGCAGGTGACATAACTACTGAGGCAGTAACCTTGAAGTTAGATACGAATCTCTCACGGCAGAAGTGTCGCAAAAGTCTTGTGTAAAAAGACAGACAATTGTGAGGCCTGCTTGACTTGTAACTGGTGATTTGTCTGTATTTCCAGCACTTGTAGCCAAATACTTTTCATCTATTAATATCTTTGTTTGCATTTACAAATCATTTTACACATTCACAAACCTCACTACAGACACACAGACTGAGATACAGACACACAACTCTTCACACACATTTACAAATAGTTTTACTACAATAATACCCCCATATGTTTCTTTTTAGTGATGAAGATCTACACAGAACAGGACATTTTACAGTATGAAAATTACTTTCTGGGGGACAAGCTATGCAAGCATGATGCTGTTTCTGAATAACCTCAAACCTAATCTGGCATTTGATCATATTAAATGCGGGAAACAGATTCCAGACCAGCAGCTTTTTATGTTTTCTCCCATTTTTCCCTCCTCTTGTTGATGAGCAAATGACACGCGCTTAATTATTTCTTAGTGTGCATCCAGTGCATTTGGACACACTGATGTGTCAACATCTGTTCACCTCAGCCTCAATCATCTGGAATTAGGATTAATTTTTGCACCCATTAGAACGTCAGTTTCCTCAGAGGGAACACCTGTGACATGAAACTAAACGGTGTAATATCCATATATTTTAAATATTTTCATAATTTTGTTTTTAGGTCCAAAAACGGTTTTCTTCTGGGCCCCAGTGTTTAAATGGGTAAGTGCAGCTTCACACAATCTAAACCCGACATAACTTAAACCTCCTTGTTGGCCTTTGAACCCCTTAAAACCTCATTTGTCTATCGTGAACTGATTTTTTTTTAAAAAGTAAAGATCAGAATAAACATTAAGTGACGGTAGAAGATATGAAGAAGTAAACCTGTCACCATTGTCTAATTGTTGGTATCATCAGTTCAAATTGATTTGTTAATCTACAGAAAGTCTAAAGCTGCTTTGATGGCATAAAGACAGTGTGGTTTCTTCTCTACAGGGTCTGGTTTTCGCTGGTTTGGCTGATATGACTCGACCAGCTGATAAACTCAGTACCTCCCAGTCTGCGGTGCTGACGGCCACAGGTGAGACGAGGCTTTAATCACATTCATCATCATGTGTCACGTTAAAACATGCATTTATTTAATCTCTGTCCAGCAGCAAGCATACGTTAATGAGCCTTTGTTCAAATTTTGGCATGCAACTTAAATAATAGTAAAAATTATACAGCTGTTGCAGTAAATGCACAAGTTTGGTTCCTACAAAATCAGCGATTAGTTACTCCCAGACATCACAGCTTGCAAAGACTTTCCATTCAGCGCTATAACTCCCTAGATTTTTAATATTTGGGATTTTCAGCTGCTCTTCTTCGCTGATCATTTCAAGTTATGAGAGATTTCTGCAGCAAACTTCAGACGTGCTGGTTTAAAGTTTTAAAAATGTGTCAACGGATTGTTTGGATTTCTTAAACTCAGCCTTGAATAAGTTTGTTTACGTTTCGGCTCAGTGTTCTGAGAGAATTTAACCAAATTGTGCTAAAGGTTGTATGACGCTTCCACTTTTGCAATATGTTTCCTCAAACACATCTTATCTTTTGCTCTTGTGCCAAAACGTAGACTCTGTTCACATGAGGACCATCAGTGTGCTTAACCTTTGCTCTTCCCGTTGTCCTCCTCCAGGGCTCATCTGGTCCAGATATTCGCTGGTCATCATCCCGAAGAACTGGAACCTGTTTGCTGTCAACTTCTTTGTCGGCAGCGCGGGAGCCTCTCAGCTTTACAGGATCTGGAGGTGTGTGTTTGTACTGAGTTTACAGTAAAGAATGCTCACCTGATCTAGCAGCAGCTTCTGCCTGTGAATTACCTGACCTTATTATCACTACTGGAATCATTTTATTAGTCAATTATAACAACTAATGCAAGGTTAAGTGCACAGTAGCTTTCTGTTTGCACGACTTACTCAACACTGGCAATGAGTTAATATTTAATGAAGTGCACTGTAGCTGCAGTAAATGTATAATGTACAGTAATATATTTTGTGTGCTTTGTTCCCAAAGTCAACAACTGACTGAACTCCATCAGGAGAATGAATTGAAAATGAGTTGAGACATTTGCCACAAAGAGAGAAACTTACTGAAGAACTCTAAAGGCTTGAAGTCTGAACTTTTGAGAGAAATGAATCCATAAGTGTAATAAATGAACAAACTGGGTCAATAAATGATTTAAAATATATGGTACCTGCCAAGAAAAACTGCTCTTGGAGACTGTTAAAGCAGCTCAGACTTGGCCTTGCTATAAAGTGGATAGCTGAATACTGGTCTTATAAATCGTAGTTATTCTATTTAAATAAACTGGCAGCTGTTACCGTTTATTAGCTAACTGAACTGATGAGACTAAAGTTAGTACACTAACTATGACCATTTAGTTTGAGGAATGAAGCAACTAATGTGAAAAGTGGTCAACATATCTGACTGAAAACTTGATCAGAATGCTGCGTGAAAGTTATGTTAATTGGAAAATTTAAACCTGAAAAGAAGATCAAATAATCAAATATAAACAGACTGAATGACGTCGGTTACCAGGACCAACGCAGTGAGAGAAATAGATTCATTAGGCACTAGGGTCCTTGCAAAGCCTGGAATTAAAATAGACTGTCTATCTGGTAGCGTGACATTTTCTATTTTAGCATGAAAAGTGAACTATTTCTACTGGTTGTATAGAAGTAGTTTGACAAACTATTTCTTGTAATAGTTTGTAACATGCTGTTCCACATGTGTAAATGCATGCGACTCTCCCACTTTGGACCCTCTCATATGGATCTTGCAGCTGTCTGATGCTGCAGATATTTAATAAATTCAGAGTAAAGACTCCTACAAACAGCTGGAAGCAACAGACGTAACTTCCGCTCTGGATTACAGTTGTTATTAGTGAGTCTCGTTAATCAGTTTTATTTTTAATGGACAAATCAGTTTGTAACAGCTATAAAGGCAAAGTCAATTACAGAAATGCTTTGTGATTTTATCCGCAAACTGCGTCTTTGGAGATGTTTTTGGACTAATATTGGAGCTGAGCTGATAAATCCTTCTTCAAATCGCTTCACACAGCTCTTCAGGTTTCAATTTATTAATGTGACTGAGTGTAGCTCAGACTTGTGCCGTGTTTCTGGGAATAAGATCTCAACTTTAAAAGAGAAGTGACCAGTGTAGTCATTCAGGCATGAAGCTGACGTCTTCAGTTGCCGTCAGATTAACAGACAGCATGTCTGAAAAATCATGTAATCATTAAATTAATAAAACAGTACTTATTTGTACAAATTGTTATCATACTTCACTGCTTATACTTCAGTATTTGGGGGGAAATAGCTTTAATGATTTTTCAGCTCACAACTATGCTGAGGAAGTTAAAGTGTGTTTTTTTTAGTGAGTATGCGTGCTGTCTGGTTCTAAGACGTCAGCAAGCTCTGTTAATAATTTAAGGCAACCTGTATTTATCCTGAGAGATAAAACCCACAGCAAAGGAAAGCGTTTACTCCACTGCTGCTGTAAAACATATTACTTAGAGCAAACACAGATGAGAAAATAAACATTTTAATCAAGTTTGAAAGTCCAAACTAAAATGAAACTGTAAAATAGGAAGACGTTGTTAAAGTGTTGTTTAGGAATAGACTGATTATTATGGCTGATATTTGACATTTTACCAATTATCGCTATCGGTACATTTTTGACAGATTATTAATAAGGTAAATGCACTAGTTCAGGTCTGATGCAGCCTCCTCTCTGTGTCTGTCAAAGCAGGAAATCAGCTCCTCTCACTGTAGCTAAGGCTACGCTAACAGCTAGCGGATAAGTTAAAAGTCAGCCACAGATTGCCCTGAAACAGTGTCTGGAAAACAATAATTAATAACGCTTTGAGATGTGGACCTTAGTGGGCAATAAAAGTGGTAAAACAGTGAGAGATGAAGAAAACAGAAGAACAGCAGACGTAACTGCAGAAGACAAACAAAAGTGAATCCCTCATAATTATATATTTAAGTTACAGTCATTAATGAAGAAGTCTAGTTTTGGATGACAAGTTCTTTGCTATCACATGCTGTTCAATTGTTATATTTAATGTATATCGGGCCCAAATATGGGTCATCAGCCGTTCTTGAGCACCAATCAGCAACCCTGGAGAACCCATATTGGTTGATTCCTGGCGTTGTTGGAGCTTCGATCTGTTTCTCCATCCACTGCCTATTTAGCTGGACGAATTTATTAATAATAATTGATCAGATTTATGTAACGCTCTGCACTCAAAGACACTTTACAATGTCAATTATTTGTTCACACACATTCATTCTGCCGGTGGTAGCTACAGTTGTAGCCACAGCTGCCCTGGGGCAGATTGACAGAGGCATGGCTGCCATTCTGCCCCTCCGACCACCACCTCAACAATCCATTCATATGCATTTACACCAGGCAAGGCAACGACTATGACACAGGTTACAGGATGGAATCGAACCGCCAACCTTCCGATCATTGACCGACTCGCTCCACCACCTGAGCCACAGCTGCACCAATTTAAAATACATGTTTAAATTTTAATCTTAACATGCTACTTTTTTCTTGTGTAACAGGTACCAGCAGGACAAGAAGGCACAGGAGAAAGAGGCTGCAGAGTCCTGAGGCTTCCCTGTTTGCCAACGCTCCATTGCAGTGAACTAAAAGGGAGACTCCTCATCATCTCTACAGAATCCCACGTTGTCTCCATAACATCCATGCCATAACCATTGTTCTACCACATTAAGCCTGTTGTCCCTGTTGGAAATAAGCACTTTTCCTTAAGTTTCAGATTTCCTCAGGGGTGTAGTTAAGAAAAAGACAAAAAAAAAAAGAAAAGAAAAGAAAAAAAAAAGGACATTTTTTTTTAACTGTTGTCAACACACACTCAAGAATGGTGGTCATCAACGCACAAGTACTGCTTGTTCAGCAAGTTCCATGATTGTACAGTGTTTAATTTAACGTCATGCGTTATATTTCGTGCACGAGCTGGGAGGTTTTTCCATCGTTTTTTTTCCGATGTAGCAATCAGTACCTCGAGCAAAAGATTTCCCAAAAAAAAAAAAAGAATATGAAGAAATGTAACTCTTGGATTTGTGTTGAACGTGGTTTAAGGAATGTTTCCAAATGAATTTACGAAGGATGTCATCACATTTATCGCTTCATTCACTTATTTATAATTTGGTTAGAGTTCAGGCATCTGTACCTCAACGATCATTAAATCATGATTGATTACCATGTAAGGATTCCTTCCATTTTAATGGCTTTAAGTGTTTTAATCTGTGTGAAAACAAATCCTAATTTATGAATCACTTGATTTATCTCTTGTAGTCAAAACTGTATAGAAAGATGCTGTTTTTTTGTAATTCTATATCAGGAATTCTCACACAAATGCCACATTTTTAACCTGTGGAGCTTTTTGTTGATCCTTACCACAGAGTCGACGAGCAAACACTGGTACCGACGCTTCCTTATTATTAAAACCTTGCAGTCAAAAGCCTTGTTGTTCTTAGGAAGGTGTTTTATATTTTTTTTTTCTGTATAAGAATAACAGTTTCTTTGACATGTTCCCACCATATTTATACAGTATAGTCCAATGAGTAATTTAGCAATAATCGGTATTATCACGTAATCTGCTGACTGTTTGAACAAATGGCACTTTCGAGGGTTGATCTTGATGGCTCTGTGGCTCTGTAATGGCTCTGTAATGCTAATAAACACTGTTTAACACCTACAGCTGATTTACAGTTTGGGCATCTCATAGAAATATTAGAGATACAACAATTAGTCTTTGACTTTACACACTAAGATTAGTTGTGGTTGGTTCTACTCAGCTTGAAAACAGTTTAATCAACAATGAGCACATCATGTGTCTTCTTAGGAATCAGCGTATTCAGAGTTTGACCCAGACAAGAGATCTAAAATGTGAATATGTTGGACTCTGGTGTTTTAACTTTAACATTTCTCTCTTTTAAGTGACTCCTCATAGTTCAGACACTAAACCACCTTTAACAGAAAATGTAATTACGTTCAGGCAGAAAAACCAAAGTCTTCGTCTCTCCCAGTCCTAGTTTTCATCATTTTCTGCTGCTCTTTGTCTTTATGCCTCAAATCTCAACTGTTACTCAGATCAAATGACAAATGTAACACTATTATCTAACTTGTAGAACAAACTGTCAATCTCCTGACTGATGGTGACAACAGTTGGTTGAAGCCTTTAGAGACATGTCAGCAGGAGCACTAAATGTGCTTCAGGTGCATGAGTTGAATGTTCACTGTCATTTCTGAACAGGAATAACTGCAGTTAATGCAGGAGGCTTTGATCGGCTCTATTTGTGTCTCGGGCTGCATGTAGATGTGAGCCAGTGTTTCCAGTTCAAACGGTAAATCTCTCGGCACGTGGGCAGCTTTGGTCAGGAGACATGAGACAAGGTGAGACTTTATCTCCCTCTCCTGTCGACACAGTGAAATGCAGAGCTGAGCTGCTGGAGGATAAAAACTGCTCTCAAGTTACTGAAAGTATCAAAAATGCACCACAGCCGCCTCTAACTGGATTTGTCATCTGTAGTCTCAAACTTTTTCAATGTCTTATGACAATATTTTTAGATATCAAAGCTCTGATTTTGAGCAGCCTTGTGACTGGACTGACTTGCCATTTAATCTGAACTACTTGCAAAAGCTGAAATCAGGTTTCAGCAGCGTTCAGCGTTAAAAGAAAAACACAAACAGGAAGAGGTTGTGGCAAAGAGGCATCATCTGAACCACAGTTTCACATCATGCCGCCTGATTACGCTTCTCCTGACAGTCAGTACAGCGACACGGTCGCAACTTTTGCTTGTTTGCCATCAGAACAGGTGCCACAGATCTACCAGCAGAACAAGGGACACATCAAGGTGTCCAAGTCCACTGTCCTGAAAGAACACCAAAGTGTGTCCTCTCAAGAACAGATGTCCACCACTTCATTGTAAACAGCATTTTAAATGTAATTCTAATAACTTTTAGCATTTCTCCAAGTTATACTGACTGAACAGGCCAAACTAAAATCATAAAGCCACTCTTTTTGACTTGTTACAGCAGGTGCACAGCTGTTTTTAATGACATTAACAGTATCTCAGTGAGTCACAGTGCTCACCATCACCCTGAACATCCATCCATCCATTATCTATACACCGCTTAATCCTCACTAGGGTTGTGGGGGGCTGGAGTCTATCCCAGCTGACTTAGGGCGAAGGCAGGAGACACCCTGGACAGGTCACCAGTCTATCACAGGGCTACACTTAGAGACAGACAACCAAGCACACTCACATTCATACTTACAATTTAGAATCACCAGTTAACCTCAACAAGTTTTTGGACTGTGTGGGAGGAAGCTGGAGAACCCAGAGAGAACCCACGCTGCACGGGGAGAACATGCAAACTCCAGAAAGACACGAACCAGCAACTTTCTTGCTGCAAGGCAACAGTGCTACCAACTGCGCCACCTTGCAGCCCCCATCACCCTGAACAGTCACTCCTAATGTTTGTATAATTGCAACTTTACTTTTCCTGCTGTTAAAAATGCTAATTAGTCTGTACTTCGGCTCTTCGGCCACAGTGCCGTGCTGCAACTTGGTCATTTTGGTGCAACATTTACCAAATACTGCAATATATTAAACTTGAAAAAAAAACACAATATGCAAAACTGCAGAATGACCTCACCACAGTGTCTTGTTTAGAAATCACAAATCACACAAATGATGGTTTACCACAAAATTTTATTCACAACCTTTAACTATGAGTCAGGTTTAGCGTTTTCCACCAACGCGGGGTGCGCTGACCTTCATGGGCTTAGCGATCTTGGGTTTCTGTGCTGTCTTGGCTGCGGCCTACGAAAAGAGAAAGACATTGGATTCAGCATTGTACAATGTATAACTGAAAATCAAGATAACTTAATGAATACTGGGGTAGCAGGTGGCAACATTATTTATATGAAACTAAAAACCATCTTATTACTACATCAAATTCCCAGTATAGTCCTGAGTTATCAGGTTATAAAGCTACTAGACAAATAGATTTACATCTCCAGTATAGCAGAGATTTACTTTCTAACTAATGCAGAACAGTAAATCTTACCTTTGCACTTGGAGCAGCAGGCTTCTTGGCTGCCTGCTTTGCCTTCTTGGCCTCCTTGGCAGCTCTGAGAATTATGAGAAAAAAATATATAAATCAATGTACACGAGTAAAAATGAGAAATATGGATGATCTCCTCTCATCTATGTGCCATAATGTTGCTTCAGATTGACACTGTCCATCCTCAGCAAAAACACAACAAAAAAAGTACACAAACTATATATGGATAAGATTACAGAAATGCATCCTGAGCCAATAAAGAAAATGAAATGATTGCTAAATCGATGTATATCACACTGATGCAAAACTTTAATAAGAAATTACAGCAGTCTTACGTTCCATTACCAGCCAGGTAGATATGGAGGCTTGCTGCAATGCTGCTGTGATTTAACATTAATCTTTCCTCTACATTTACCATTTTTTACAAATAAGTTCAGACAATAAAGGACTGTAATTGTTCAGCCAGTTTTCAACAGTGGTTAATGCTATTCACAAGCTTTGAAGCCCATTTTCAGATTCATCTAAACACAAAGTTGATGTTTTCTTGAATAAGATTCCACAGAATACAGAGATAAAATGATTTCACTGGTTACAGGAGAAGCTTGACTAAAATAAATCAGAATCCACAACTTCAAACACATTACGTACTCAATGAACTTCTGAGACCTTTAACAGATTTAAGCGTCAAGTTCCACATTAGTTGATAATGGGCTGTGCGTCCTCTTACCTGATGGCCTGCTCCCTCTGGGCCTTGCGGACCTCGGGCTTCTGGTTCCTCTTGGCCATGATCTCAGCCAAGGAGGCCCCAGTGATGGCCCTCTGGAATTTCACTGCGCGGCGGGTACGCTTCTTTGTCACCTCTTCCTGTTAAACCACAAGAAACACCTGTTAATATGTACCCCAGTATATCGCACTTCAATATGGTTTACATGTCCACATCAACTCCAGGATCAGAATTGCCCTTTGACGGACAACTATGCAAGATAAGGAGCATGATTAGTAAAGTCAAGGTAATAAGTCTGTGTTAACTTATTTAAAAGAAATCTGTACATTTTCCTGTTATTTCTGGCCAAACATACAATACAATACAAATCTTGAGTAATCGAAAACCAAATCCACAAAACTTGTTATCAAGGTGAACTGCTGTTTTTGTTCTCATTTCTTATTACTGGGGCTGGTGATTTTCCTTTGGGATCGGCTAAAACCTCTAAGGGGGACACCAAAAATTCTGCTATGTAGGAAAAAGCTTCCTGTTAGATCAGTGGCTGACATGGTCTTTATTTGGATAAACATGTCTGGTTTAAGTTAAATGCCACCTGTTAATAACTCAGTAAGACTGCTATCCATCAGATGAAAGTAAGATCAGAAACTTCTATGTTCAGCTATAAAACATTTCTAGATTAATCCTACGAAGACATTAACTGCAGTGTACATCTCCAGAGGCATGTTTGTGAAATTTTGTGTTTGTGTTTTCATGAATCCCCAAACAAGCTACTATTTTTCTTTAGCAACTTAACTCAGGAAAACCAAGTGCAAGCAGATCAAAATTTCTCCATCGCCAAGGACAGCATTTCTACAAGTCAGTGTGTGCGTTTTCTGAGACAAATAATAGTTCTTACTGTTGCTTTTAAAAGCCAACACCACAAATATGTGAACACTGTGATGCATTACGGTATGCACCAGCTATCTAAAAAAAACGGTCAACTACAACGACAATTATGAGTACAAATACATTTCCCAGTCTACTTTAAACCTGACAATGCTAACAGTTTTTTTGGTGTCAAATACCCTGCAGTGTCCCTGAAATACTGACATTTCCTTTAAAGCCAACCCCCGGCTGTAAAGGAATACCACTGTGCATTATACATATACAGGTAATAAGTGTTGGCATGTTGGAGAGTTTGGAGGCTGACCAATGGTGAGATGTCTGTAAAGACGTCAAGGGCCAGTACTATGATCTCCGGTTTTTCTATGGCTGCAGGTGTGGCGTGAGCACTGCTGCCAAGTCTGCAAAACACAGACCAGCAACAGCACATAACACGGACTAACACCGTGCACACCATTCACCCGCAGCCAATCTAATGTGCAAATAGGAACCTTCAACATGTGCTTAATGGTATAAACTGAAGTACAGATCCACTGTGACTGTTTGGTAACTTTTACAACTACTTTAAACCACTGCAACAGTAAACAATGAGTAAAAATCAAATGCCACTTTCACAATCGACCAAATACGAGTACAAGAGGTAAATGCTGGACCAGCAAAATGTAAAGCAGACAGACACTGGCTGCTAGCAATGTCAGCATGTCCATACAGATTTAAAGACACAATCATTGAGTACATCTTCATTTCCACAGACAGCTCCTTGTCAGCCACCTAAAAACACACACAAACAAATCTGGGCTGTTACTTACAGACTGGCCCTTCTTGTGCTTGCGTCTGTACAGCACAGTCCAGTTGATCTGTCTGGGGTTCCTCTTGGCCAGGAAAGCAGACTCGCACTTGGCGTTCAAAAACTGGAACACCTGAGAAAGAGAAGGAAAGGAAACTCAGATGAATTACCAGTCACACACTTATCGCCAAAAATCACACCTTCCTTTGTGTATTTACAACTGTTTATAGAGATTTTGGACACTGATGAGAGCTGCTACACCTGCAATTTGTGCATCAACAGTGCACGCTAGGGCTGAGCGATGAAATGATTTCAAATCAAAACTGCAATCTGAAATAATTCCCAAAAGGTTTGGATTTAGGGTATATTTTACATTATGCTCCGCAGGTGAAACAAGGTTGAAACAGTCACATCTGTGGATTTAAAAAGTCATGCCGTCATCTTTGAGCAACATTCACACTTTTGAATGAATCTGATGTATCAAGGCTCCATCACATTTTAAATCTATTTACACCCTGAATACTGCAACCTATATTATAAATAGGGAATAATTTCCCTCAAGCATACCCATTAGGAGATTAGAAACACAGATATTTAAAGTATACATATTGACACAGCTCATGTTTTCTCCTGCACAATGAAGCGCAGGGCTGCAATTAACCACTATTTTAACAACTGATTCTTTTCTAAATTGCTGAAGTGATGATCTGGTTTGTAAAATGTCAGAAATTTATGAAAATTCTCAGTGTTATCGAACTCCAAGATGACATCCACAAATGATTTGTTTTGTCCATAATCCTAAGAAATTAAATTTTTACTATACAGGAGGAAGGAAACCAGAGAATATTCTTCTTACTGTTCTTACTGATCTACTAAAACATACAATAACTCTTATTTAGGACTCCATCCAGCTGTCCTCAGACAAATTAGTGAAGTTACTTAAACTTTAGGTAAAAGTTGATGTTGCCAACGTTTCTTGGATCTACTATAACAGTATGTAATAACACCAGTGCAGTCAAACACAGCAGTACTGCTAAAAACAGTTTCAAACCGAAATGCTTTCCTGTTTTGTGACGAAATGGGGACGCTACCAAGTTAGCCTAGCAGCTTGCGTTAGCACAGGATCCAATTGAGCAGACTGGGCCTGTTCCACAAACCTCAGCTTTAGTTACAAACTCGTTGCACTACATTTACAGTTAATACTAAACGTCAAACCGGTAAATTATAATCCACACATAATCTACGGTCAGTGGGAAACGAGGCCGGTCTCGGACTTTGTTGGACTCTTACCTTTCCGTCTATCCTGGCGTATCGGCGGCCATGGCCGGGGTATATTTTATACCCGCTGAAACTGCACAACTCGACCCTGAAAACGACAAATATAAATCATCACTGAAAGAAAACTGTGTACATTTCATTTTAACGTAGAAAGCGTCTCTGTAAGGTTTATTTAAGCGTTAAGATGGCATTTGATAGCATTCTGAACACTCACTTCATGATGGCTACGAGAGGGCACAAAACCGGAAAGGAAGATGACGGACACGGAAACTGAATTGGAAGACTGCAAATCGATATTTGTGAATTAAAAAACAGTAAAAAAAAAAATTTAGTCAGTTAGAGTTTTATAAATGCCATACAGGTAATATACTCACACATATTGTTTTAGCTATTTTAAAAATGGTAAATAAAATTAATACTTTGACCAATCATTACGCCGGTAACGTCACAATCTGACGGTTGCCTAGCAAGCGTATCAGCAATGGCTCAGCAAGCTACTTTTCTTGCTCAAAAAATAAGATAGTAACGTGTTGAATTAAGCATGTGAGCACGGAAATAGCAACTTTAAAAATATCTAGCATTAGTACGTTTTAGGTAACAATATCAGCAAGCTTCTTTTCTTCTTTGCTATTACCAAGCTGGCGGGTTTCTGCAACACAAGCGCGCTGTAGTCAAATTGTAGTCTTTTCGAAGCCCAAAGACACAACGCTGTAATGACCGAGGTTGTCTCTGTGAACTACATTTCCCATGAAAACCTCGGTTACGCAGTTTGACAACCCGCAGACGCCTCTTGTCTTTCTCAGTCAGTACAGTCTACAGCTAAGAGAGTTGTTAGCTAGCGTTAGGTGTTTGCTGGGCCGAAAGGATGGGTGTATCAGATTTACAGTTTGATACAAATTCTGGTAAGAAGAGATTTTTTGGGTTGTTTTGGTCAGAAAAACAGCAACGTTTGGGTTTTGTTTAAGAGTAGTCGGTGAGAGGATGTTTGTTACCGGTTGACGTTAGCTGCATCATTACTGCCGTTAGCTTGTTAACGTTACATGGAGACCAAAACATCCCGTGTCAGTCCTTTGGTGTCAGATTAACAGATTAGGCTGTATAGAAGTGTAACAAAGCGTAAATATCAAAATAGATTGTGGCGCGTTAATGTTCTGTATGTATTCGCATTAGATTGGAGAGAAAACATATTTGCCAGTACATAGTCCTCCTTGGTCCTCATTGATAATCTCCTTTCGTGCCTTCAGATGTCATGGCCAGTGACTGGGGCCAGCATATGTTCATTTTTTGCAGGATAGATCTTCAGATTTGATCATGCAGGAGACTCTTATGTACGGTACATGGGGGTTATTTACATAACTTGGACTAAAACTCAGAGAGACAGATTAAAAATGAAGAATGCAACTCCGTGTCCTCTTGATCCTCATCTCTCAAACTCTATGCTACCAGATTGAAAATGCATTTTTTTTTTTGTTTCAAGCCTAACTCAAGATAACCCTGATATCGGTGTATGTGTATACTCAGTGTGTGTTTAGCTGATTTAACATCTTGTGTGTAATGTTAGCATGGAAATGAATAAATTGTCACTTGTTGTGGTTTTCCAATCTCTTGAATCTCGTTCCTGCCAGGCCCTGTGTTGGATCTTTCAGCCAGAGGTATGCAGAAGCTGGATCCCAATTTCATCTGCTCTGAGGACACTCACACTCTCATTTTGGACAGAAACAACATCATGAAGCTGGACCACCTGGAGAGGAGCCCTGGCCTTCAGCAGGTAGTAGAGCCTGTGAACGCTAGGCTGTTTTGCTCAATTGTCAGCTTGGTTTTCATAAGTTATTGATTTGATCATTTTATTTCAAACTTTGTCTGTTCCTCTTTAGCTTTCTGTAGCTAGTAACCGTCTGGTGAGAATGATGGGGGTGTCTCGACTGACAGAGTTGAGAGTCCTCAACCTTCCCAACAATAGTATCGGCTACATCGAGGGGCTAAGAGATCTGCCTCATCTTAAGTGGCTCAACTTGTCTGGGAACAATATTAAGGTGACGAGAAGAAAGTTTCTCACATATTTTACTCGTATATTGTCATTCATTTACAAAAATTGAGCCCATGCATAGTGGTAGATGTTTAATCGGCCCTACAATTTTTCACAGGTCATTGAGCAACTTAACAACTGTGTCTCCCTTCAACATCTGGATCTGTCTGACAATAACATCAATACTATTGGTGACCTGACTAAACTGGCGGCATTAAAGGTCAGTGTTGCTGAAACCTCAGAATGCGGGCTTAAACAAGAATACGAGTAGCGCTGGGGCTCTTTTATGTATCACTGATTCATTTTCTGTCACGTTTACAGACGCTTTTACTCCATGGAAACAGCATTACGACACTTCGTACTGTTCCTGCTCACCTACCTGCCCATTTATCCATTCTCTCATTGGCAGAAAATGAGATAAGGGATCTCAATGAAGTAATTATCGTTACTTTGATTTGATACAGCAGCACTAACCTCAGTCTACATTACACTTGGATTAATTATTTTGATTTGACTTTAATCTGATTACTCCATAGGTGTCATACCTGGCGCCTCTTCATGAACTGGAGCAGCTGTCCATTATGAGCAACCCTTGTGTTATGGCGACGCCCTCATTGCCAGGTTTTGATTATCGGCCATACATCATGAGTTGGTGCCTGAGCCTGAAGGTTTTGGATGGCTATGTGGTGTCGCAGAAAGAAGGGTGTGTACATTCCTATGCTGTCACAATGTGCGATTGCAGAATTATGCAAAAGTTTAATCACAACATTTGAATATTAATGTGTGCAATTCTGATAATTACAGTCTAAAAGCAGAGTGGCTCTACAGTCAGGGTAAAGGTCGTTCATACAGACCAGGACAGCATGTTCAGCTGGTTCAGTACTTGGCCACTGTTTGCCCTCTGACTGCATCACCAGCCCTGGAGACAGCAGAAGATGCCAAACTGGAGAAGATCCTAAATAAACAGAGGTATAAATAGGAATTTAGCAGTGCTGTTTCACCACACGAACCACAAAAAACACCAAAGACTATCATCATCTACGAGTAATAACCACTTTATTGCCATGGTAACATACATAATTCTTAACCCTTCTTAATGTAAAGTATTTCCTTGACATTTGTGGTCTCAGGTTTCATCAAAGGCAGCTGTTAGAGGAGACCCGGGGAGGCTGCCCCAGCCTTCCTCGTCCAACTCAACTAGATGTGGAGAAGCACAGTCCTTCACATGCAGCCCCACAGGGGGGAGCTCGAGAAGCAAAGAAAATCACTGCACCTGGACCAGCTGCTGCTCCATCAGGCCTGGAGACGGGTAAGAAGGCTACTTTGTCTCCTTGTTTCTCTGCACAAGTAGTTGTGATGTAGTACTTGCGTTTTCTTAATGTTAATTGTTTGGTTTGTCTACTTTTGTGTAGAGCCAGTGGTGCAGTTTAACACCTGGATGAGCTCTGATTCTTCTCATCCATCACTGCCGGTAGTTCGCAGCCCAAGGCTTGGAGAGGACCACATTTATTTAGAGGATGTGCAAACAGATGAGGACAAACTCAACAGCAGCTTGCTTTCCTCAGAGTCCACCTTTCTCCCCCTCACATCCGATCTGGAACCACACACCACCCGCTCTGACAGCGAGGATGAAACTGAGACATTTGAGCCCGATTCACTGGCTCCAATGCGACCAGCACAGCCCAAAAAGCACAACACAAACAAGACACATCATTCGCCCCCAGTGGATAAGCACGAGAGGAAGATTCTTGAAGAAGAAGTTATTTCCGGTGCCACCACAACATCTGGATCACCGGGTGTCAGAGTTAGCACACCACAAAAAGATGTGGAAGCGTCCTCTGATTTTGGTCAAGCAGAGATGAAAGAAGCCCCCAAGCAGGAGGAAGCTGGCATGTGTGGCAGTAAATCAAGTGTGATGGAAGCAGACAGAGCAGTGATTAAAATACAGTCCTGGTGGAGGGGACACTATACTCGGTGTTGTCACCCCATGGCCAGAGAGGTGCGCAGTGAAATCCGCCTGCGCAGGATGCAAGACCACATCGTGTTTCTGTCTGACAAGTTGGACACGTAAGTAAAAATAAATAAATAAATAAAAATCTGTAATGGTAATAAATCATTTTTGTTTGCTATCTATTTTATTTATGATCAATGTGTAAATACTAATTTGCCCCTCTGAATCCCAAAACCTGCCAGTGTATTTCTTTCAAAAGAAATCACTAAAACTTCACCATTTATCAGCCAGGAAATGTCAAAACAGTAAGAATAGTTGGATTTTCAACCGTCTGACAGTCCTTGAACACATCATGATGTATGGAGCTGTTCTGTCATGAAAGACAACCACATCTGTGCTTAAAAATTCTCTACATTCTATATGTCTTGTTCAAAAATTCAGCACCAGATCTTGTAAAATAATAAAATATTGCACTCTTCAGCACAACTGAGAAGCCATGACTGACTCAGCTGAGATCAACAGTCACAGGACAAAAATTGTGTGAACTGCAAGCTGTGTTTACACAGAGCAGAAAGGAGGCGACGAGTGGGATTGAGAGAAAAGTGAAACATACTTGGTCAATTAAAGAAATGCAGCATGTCTCAGAAACAGCTTACAGAAGAGCAAATTCCTGGAAAATACATTCAACGTGGTGAAAAATCTGTCTAGAGTTGATAGTGGAGTAGTTTGAATAATGCAGTTTGTGGAGCCTGAAAAAAAAAAGAAGTAAATAGGCCTCGTCAAAAAGCTGATCTATAGCATGTGGAGCCTCCATTTTTTTCCTAGTATTGTTAACACCTGTGGACACCTCGAAAAATGTCCATATTGATTCAGTTTTTTTTCAGTATTCATACAATAAATAATTACATATTATTTCTTATGATTTGTGGCTTTATAACTATCATACTGCATAGAAGACGTGTTTTAGTTCTTTCTTACTTTTAGATGTGATCAGGCTGTTTCTATAGAAACACAAGACTTTGTATTGCAGTGAAAAATGAGCCCACAGTGAGTGAAAGTGTGACAGGAGCAAATAAAATGCAAGAAACTGGTTGGGGTTCAGAGGGCTAAGGTACAGCTGGTTAAGGTAAATGTAATGTGTTTTCAGTGTGCAGAAGCAGTATGAGGAAGAGCGGTTACAAAGGCTGGTTCAGGAAGAAGCTGTGAAGTTTCTGTGGAAAGAGGTCAGTCGTTGAAGTTGTTATTTATCATTTCCACACATGATTCATTATGTATGTGAAGACTTCCAGAGATAGGCTCTTAACCTTAAACTTTCACTGTGTTCTCCACATAGCTCCAGTCCATGCAGCAGTGGAAGCAGTCTGTGGAACAGCAGCTAGCAGCCATCACTCAGGCTGGCGCCCCAGCTCAGATCTCATCCCCTGGACTTTGTAAGGCAGCCCCACCTGTTGCCTCCAGCACCACGAACCCACCCAGCACAGACGCTTCCTTCCCCGATTCTGGCTTCCAGTCGACCAGTGATCAGCAGGCAGCGCAGGAGGACAGCTTCCTGAGCAGCGGGACAGCAGACTCTCTGAAGACGGTACGAGCGCTGAGCCCCGTTCGTAGCGGCTTCGCTGTCGGTAGCGAGGGCGCGGACAGCGCAGACTGCAGCCTGCTGGAGCAATACCTGTCCTCGGTGCAGCAGAGGGAGGAGGAGGCTGAGGAAGTGAGTAGCGATCGAACAGAAACACCACAACCCTCCTCACCAGCGTCACCCAGCAGTAAAGCACAGACCAACTCCCCCCAGCAGAAGGCAGCAGATAGCACTCCTGGCTCTGTCTGAGAATCTTCACCTAACGGACACCTGTACAGAATACTGAGTGTATGTAAACTGGCACAGAGCGTAAGACTGAGATGCGTCGCTCCCTCTTGAGACTTTGAAAACTGCACTTATCTTGACTACTGACCTAGATCTCATTTAACAGTGCTCTTAGTTTCTACTGTTTGTCAAGACTGAACCCAGAACAAGCTTGAAGCACTATCTTACTGTGAATGTAACTCCAGTTTGTTTTTTATACTTCACTACTTGGACCTGTTCTGTTATTAACGCACATTTTTCTCTCTGTGTAAAGACAATGATTGTGATGTAGCTTCAGAAGGTATCAGTAACGTAAAGGCCGTTGTTTTATGTGAGCAGGTTACTACCTCTACTGATGAAAACAGGCATGTTGTAACCTGTTCTATTTATCTATATCCACTGCAACATATACTTGTGATAAACTACAATTATTCCGATTAGGAGTTGATGTGTTAAATGCAATACACTTGTAACCACAGATGTGCTGTACTGTATTGACATACAGTGTCAATGGATGAACCATTTTGTACCAACTTTAGCTTCAGGTCGTTACCTGATTAACAGAAGAATGTTGTAGCATCCTTATCTTAAGAAAAATGTAAATAAATCTGCAATTATACTTTTCTAAATATTCTTGTTTGGTATAGTATTATGTGCAAGTATTGTAAACATATAACTACACCTAGTTTTGCTTGCAGTAGCAGCAAAGGAGACAAACATTGAATTAACAATGGCTCAGTTCTATAAGTCCCATTGAGCCCAACTGCAGAGTACAAGAATGCTGGGAGCTCAGCTAAATGGACTGCAGCCTTGTTAATGATATCAATGATGCCTGTGCTGTTCCTGCTATCCATCCATTATCTATGCACTGCTTAATCCTCACTAGGGTCGTGGGGGGGCTGGTGCCTATCCCAGCTGACTTAGGATGAAGGCAGGGGACACCCTGGACAGGTCACCAGTCTATCACAGGGCTACACTTAGAGACAGACAACCAAGCATACTCACATTCACACCTACAGAAAATTTAGAATCACCAATTAACCTCAACGTGTTTTTGGACTGTGTGGGAGGAAGCCGGAGAACCCAGAGAGAACCCATGCTGCACGGAGAGAACATGCAAACTCCACGTAGAAAGATCCCGGGTGTCCTCACCGGGACGCGAACCAGCGACCTTCTTGCTGCGAGGCAACAGTGCTACCAATTATGCCACCTTGCAGCCCTTCTGTTCCTGCTAAGACAAGCAAAAAGATATCTACTATATAAATGGTCCTATTGGGCTGACCTGTAGTTAACACACCTGTTTCCAATGTACATATGAATAATAACGAGAGTGAGCTGTGCCATTCATCAGTTATGATGCCGCTTGCACATGTATCTGTTTGGTCAATGCAGAATAATGTATTTCTTGAGAAAG
>NW_007577786.1:584115-597461 GCF_000690725.1 Stegastes partitus
CTCCTCCACTGCGCTGGGATTTTTAAAATGGCCGACCACCAGAGGGCGCTGTAACACTTGAGACGCGCTCTCACCTCCTCCCATTATTTTTCCTCCAATCATTATTACTAATCGGGAGGAGGCTCTTCCAGACGACTATACCGTCCACCCCTCGGTGTGCTTCATTAAAAGGCTCCTGTTCTCCGGTCGGACGCACCGGTCCTTCTCCCTCCTCCGACATCACGCTAATCCCGACACCCGTAAGTAATGCAACCGTTGAGTCGGATAAACCGTCCGCCTCGTTTGCTAGCAGAGGGTCCGTTAGTAGGGCTGACATTTTAAATTATCTCCTCCCATGCATTGAATATTTTCATTTCTTTGTTGCGGGTCTCTGGCGTCATTTTCAGCCGTTCATGTGACAGCAGCAGCAGCAGCAGCAGCAGCAGCACCTGACCGCTAGAAACAAATAAGTCAGACCGTTAGAGACGCGTCAAGATGGAGATGAGCTGAACGGCAGCGGGGGGATGGAGACTGTTATCAGGGACGTCTACAAATAAATGTCCCCGAGAACAGCTGTGTTTAGCTGGTAAAGCCGCCTGTTTAATTGTGATGAAATGTCCGGCAATATTTGGCTCAAACAGCAGGTACAATAATTTAACAGTATTTGACGATGCTAGCAGTTAAGACGGAAGTTAAGGGAAACTTAATTTCATGTAGAAATGCTGTGAAAGTGGTTGAGGCATTTTAGGTAATGCGATATGACAGCTCTCTTTCAAGAGTGAAAATTGTTCATACTCATGATAAATTTGGATTTATAGTGAATTTCTAATGGAGCAGTAGGTTGCTTTTTATATATTATCCTATTTTAGATGTATTATGCTTATATATTATATATAGGTATGCAACCCTAAGGTTAGAAAATATGCAGCTAGCACTGCCTCAGTTGTATGTTTGTGTGTGTTATCACTGGTTATATGTTCCTACCCTTGTATAGGTGTCAGTGCACATGTAGCAAGTGTGAGGTCAGACTTTGAGCAACACTTCTTATCAGTCAAAGATTCTACCAGGATCACGTGACCTTATACAGGTCGTGAAAAACACGCTTAGGATCCTAACACTTCTAAATGTTGCTTTCAGATAAGTATTTGTTTATCATTTATCCAAATTTGTTTTTTATATGTTTTATTTTTATATAATACGGTAAGATAAACTGCACTGATCCCTCAGCAGGGAAATACACATGCTACAGCCGCTATGTACAGCACAGTAAGAAACAAGGAAATCCGATAAAAGTAGTGATAAAGATATCGCAACAACAGTGCGCACCTTTCACGTGTACCGCCACGACACGATTGGA
Source organism: Stegastes partitus (assembly GCF_000690725.1). Lineage (NCBI taxonomy): Eukaryota > Metazoa > Chordata > Actinopteri > Pomacentridae > Stegastes > Stegastes partitus. The sequence continues at coordinate 585,452 of NW_007577786.1, forward strand.
AATGAAAACAGATGTAGGTCACACAGAATTGTGCTTTAATTTAAAAAGAGTAAAAGCTACATTTCTGTTATTGTACGAGAAAGTTGTATCACATGACGTAGTTGATTAAACTTGAGAAAAACAGTGTAACATGATGTTGTTGCACTTGACGAGTTATCTGGAGAAAAACTGTTTTGTTATCAAATCAGCACAGCAGACAACGTTAATGTAATACTGATGAATTTATATATTTGCTCAATGTCATGATGTTTTCCCTGTTGTTGCTGAAGGATACTTAAAAAACATCCAACAGAGGTGAATGATAGAGTGTTTCTGAATAAGATTAATGTTGTTTTTCTTTTAAATTCTCAAAAATACTGAAATCCAAGCATTTATGTATTTAATAATGTAATAGATCAACATGACAGTAAAATGGTTAATTGTTTGCAATCTGATAAATGAGCCAAAGGTGAAATGAAACCTTATGCTGTATAGTGTGTTGCTGATAAATATATTGTGTTATGAACCAAAAACAGATGCTTTATAGTTTCTAATACATATTTGATCATATGCCAAGAATATAACTGATATAACATACTTCGCATACTTCCCATCTGGCCATCTATCAGTGCCTTTCAGTTCATTTGACAAACACATAAAATAAAAAATAAAATAATTCTAAATAACCACTATTAATTTGTTTTGGAGGGTGGGACAACACTAATACCTCTAGCATTAATAATGTATATGTATATATAATGTATATATATCTCAATCATAGTCCATCCATCCATCCATCCATTATCTATACACCACTTAATCCTCACTAGGGTTGCGGGGGGACTGGAGTCTATCCCAGCTGACTTAGGGTGAAGGCAGGGGACACCCTGGACAGGTCACCAGTCTATCACAGGGCTACACTTGGAGACAGACAACCAAGCACACTCACATTCACACCTACGGACAATTTAGAATCACCAATTAACCTCAACATGTTTTTGGACTGTGGGAGGAAGCCGGAGAACTCAGAGAGAACCCACGCTGCATGGGGAGAACCAGAAGGAGCCCGGGAGTCCTCACTGGGGCACGAACCAGCGACCTTCTAGCTGTGAGGCAACAGTGCTAACCAATGCTCCACCTTGCAGCCCCTCAATTATAGTATATTTTATTTAAGTTTATGATTGCATTTTCTTCAAATTCACATATTTCAACATGTGATATGGGCCTTATGAATACAGTATTATACATAACACTGGACCATCAGTGCCTGTAATTACAAACACTAAGTGCTGGGCTAATGTTGAAACTGTTGGTAAGCAAGTAACAGGAACTACGCGAGGAAGATGTATAAGAGAGAACCCTGAGTTTTAAATAGATTGTCGTCTTCTGTCTTGCACCTGTTTCAACCATTTTATTTTGGTATGGGGTTACCAAACAGCTAATAATATACAAAGTGCTACCACTAATACAGTGCTACCACACAGTTCCTCACTCTAGAGATGTGTAGCCTGCCAAAAATTACGACAAGCATTATTCCCTCCAGATGGTGCACAGATTTACTTGGTCTGACTCATGGCCAAAGTAAAACATGGTGTTAAAGATGTTGCTGATTTTATTTTTACTAAAAATGCAATTATCAAAATAATCAATGGCAAAGCCTTTGTTTTGCGTCACATCCCTCAAGTGGTTCCTCTAATGGCTAACGATCTCTTTGCCTGTCTCCACTGGGATTTTGGAGCATTCCTCTTTTGTCTCTCTGCTCTGAGGTTGGAACGCTTCCTTGCTTTTACTTGGCTCTGTGCTTTAGATCATTGTCTCGTTGCAAAGTCTAGTTTTCTGCATACTGCCTGTCGTTTTCCTCCAGAATCTTAATGCTGTAGCCTTTTCTCATGGTGCTGTTTAATTTGACGAGGTTGCCAAGCTTTCCCTTAGCTGAAAAAAATCCTAAGACATTACATTTCCACCACTATGCTTGACTGTGAGGGTGTTCATGGGACTGAATGCTTTCCCTTTCATTTGCCAAACAAAAACAATGCTACTTTTTGTATACAACAACATATTTATCTTATTAAACAAAAGATACTTTCTTTTTTCATGTTACCTTTTGCAAACATTAGGTAAGCGTTTGTCTGTCTGTCGTGGAAAAAAGGACTCGTTGTGCGAGTGTTTGCTGGAGTGACTGTCTTGAGAATTGCTCTGATTTGTCAGGATGGCCTTGGTGGTGACCCTTGCATTCTTGTTGACCTCTCTTATTGCCCTGCTTACCAGTCAAGGGATCACTTTTGGCTTTACAATTTGGAGCTCCTTGAACTTTTCCATTATGCTTTGCACTCTGGCCACAGCCATTTAATACCACTTGGATACGGCTTTATAGCCTTCTACTGTCTTGGGATATGCCACAATGCACAACTCACTCTCAGTGATGGACCCTAATTGCATTCTCTGTCGCTTCTTTGGTTTTAACCATGACTCATGATTAACAACTAAGTGACTAGAGAACTATTGCGTGCTGTTCTCAATTTACAGTGAATTAGAATGCTTTAGAACATTGTGGACATTACCAGGACCATTGGTGCAGGTACAATAATACAGAAACAAAATTTGACAGTTTACAGGAGTATGAACAATTCTGAAAAGGATATTATTAGTAAAAATATAATAAAACCATTGAAATAATTTATCATTAACATCTCTAACACAGGACTGCAAGGTGTAGCAGTGGTTAGCACTGTTGCCTCGCAGCAAGAAAGTCGCCAGTTTGCGTCCCGGTGGGGGCAGCGGGATCTTTCTGTGTGGAGTTTGCATGTTCTCTCCGTGCAGCATGGGTTCTCTCTAGGTTCTCTGGCTTCCTCCCACACAGTCCAAAAACATGCTGAGGTTAATTGGTGATTCTAAATTGTCCGTAGGTGTGAATGTGAGTGTGCTTGGTTGTCTGTCTCTAAGTGTAGCCCTGTGATAGACTGGTGACCTGTCCAGGGTGTCCCCTGCCTTTGCCCTAAGTCAGCTGGGATAGACTCCAGCCCCCCTCCGCGGCCCTAGTGAGGATTAAGTGGCATATCAATAGTGGATAGATGGATCTCTAACACAATGCGTTTCCCGCCAGTCAAACAGAAATTTACTATGAATTGAACTTTAGCATGGATGTGGATATTTCTTTGGCCTAAATATGCATACTCAGTCCTTCTGTCGCGTTTGTTGTGCAGATTTTCTATTATAAATACTGCGCTATTGTATGTTTTATGTTATTTGCTGTGTTTCTTCCCGTTTTATATATTGAGCTGTTTTATTTTGCGAGTTATTCATTTATTTTCTTATTTTTAGTTCAATCAAATTGATGGAGTCACATGAAGGAAGCTGTTGACATTGGATTCTTACCTGATTGTTACTGAACTGCTCCCTTTTGTTTTTTATTTAATCAATGTAGCTTTCTGCTCCATCTGCTGATGAAGATTGTGTGACCTGGTTGAAAGCACTGGATGAAGCTTGTAAGTGGACCTTGGTGCTTGGATTACTCGAAATATTTTAATATAGTTGTTGCTGATAACCACGTCATATACTGTTAAGTCATTAAAGTCTTCATACATACATGTAGAAATGGTGCATTTCTGTCCCGGGTATTGAAGATTAAGAGTAAAAAGCTTAGCAACGTGGAAACACTTGGGTAAAATGGTCTTCAATTTCAATTACTGTATGCGATTGAACAAGGCGCCCAGCGTAGAAGTGTAGAATGTGTGGAGCCCACGGTGCATGAAAAGGACACTTGGAGTGATGAAACAGAATTTGACTGAAAAGAGCATAACTTAAAACTTTACATCAGACTCAGAGAACTTTGCTTCCCCTTAAAATCTACAAATAAAATTAGCCACAAAAAGGCTTTCTTACCCAAATCCAGCAACTACTTTTTGATCTTCGAAGCAGAGGCAGTCAGCACAGATGACTAAACTGAACAACCCGTGCGTCATGAAAGAATGAGCAATAAATCACTTCAATTTCACCCGAATCATCTAATTATCAAAGCATTTCCTCGCCACAGGTAATTATGATTGTGCTTTCTACAGTACATCACCAAGCGATCTCAATCTGTACGATGTGTCACAAGTACAATCTAACATGCTTTTAAAAAAATGAAAGATGTCATCCTTTCTATAAATATACTTGTCTTCCCTTATCTGATGACGACTCCTCACACAGAAGAGACACACTGAGAGCTTAGACAAATGTATTGGGGCCAGAACCTTATTGAGAATAGTTCCATTTTCCTGTGCTGTGTCTGCTTTTCGTCTTCATAAACATGACCAGATCAAGCAGTAATTTTTCTTTGTGTCCATCCTTCTCATTGACAGCGTTGCTGCATGCAGATATAATGATGCCATCATCACCGCGGTGACAGCAGAGAAAGAAACAGGGCCTGATCATGGGAGACAGAAGGAGGTCACAATGTGCCGAAATCTGTCCAAATACACCCTCATCTTCTTGTTCCTAGCGCTGTCCGGCCTCATCTTCCTGCTGCGCAACATCCACACTGTAGAGGTGAGGAGAGAAAGGGGTTAATCTTGATATATTTGCTCTGTGACCTCAAAAGCAAAATGGATAATATGGATTTTGATATTCAGTGTGTCATGTATCTATTAAACAATACCCTACATCACAGGGGCAGTCAGAGTACAACAATTTTCTTCAAAAGTGAAAAGAAATGGGTTTTTTTCACCTGACTGTTGTGTGATGCTTTATTCTTTTCAAGTAAATGTTCAGAGAAGCTCAAATAAATATAGGTCTAAGTATATATATAAATGCACTCAACAGAAATATTCCACTAAATACAGATATGAAAAGTAAAACGAGAGGCACAAAACAGTTGCATTAGTGCTGCCATTTTTGGCTTAATAGCAGTAAGAGCATTCCAAAACGTTTTCTCAGGCAGACAAAAACACAAGTGTCCCTGGGCATCCATCTCAAGTTATTAATATAAACACAGCTGCACGATGGAAACATACCAAAGTCCACATATTTTAAGTTGGCTTGCTCAATTTTAAAGAGCTTGTTTTCCCCCTGTAATGTGCCTGTGAGGCTGATTTAGTATTAATCTTCTCCAGGCTTGGGGACTCATAAGATGTGTTAGAAAATGATAAGTTAATATTGAAAGCAGCAGAAGCCAGGATATTTTGCATTTTTAGTCTTTAGTATATGTCAAACTCCAAACATTTTGGATCCTTCATTTCCTATAATACAACCCATAGTGTCTTTTTGTCAGACCCTCTGTATTCAATTTTAGTTGATTCCAAACATTCTTTCTCCTTAGAACTGGAACTGCCACACGATTTCAACCCTCTACCAGCTACAGAGCAGGATCCAGTCATCCTTCATTCCCGTCAATCTTCCCACTTTTTACCACAACCGCACCTTCTGTGCTCATTTGGGCCAGAAACCGTCCCCTGAAGATGAAGTGGAAGAGCGCTATCTGTTGGACTCTATCTCCTGGCCCGGTCCTCCGTCTCACTCCTCACCACCCACCCTGCGCCAGACAAGCGACCCTGTGCACAGCCTGTTCGCCATCCTTCCCACTAAAGAAGGGAGGGAGTGGCATGTGGGCGACCAGCTGGAGGCCCTCGTCCAAATGCACGACTTCCTAGGTCGTCCCAAGCGCTACGGCGGGGATTTCCTTTTGGCCAGACTTCACTCTCCCGAGCTCGGAGCAGGTGTGGCAGGGAGGGTAGTGGACCACAGGAATGGATTTTATTCCGCTCTGTTTCCGCTCCTCTGGGTGGGAACCGCACAGGTCGAGGTTATAATGGTGCATTCCAGCGAGGCCGTTGCCGTGCTGCGAAGGCTGAGGGAGGAACGACCCGATCGGGTGTTTTTCAAGAGCCTGTTCCGCTTGGGCTTCTTGTCGGAAACTACTGTGTGCAACATGTGTTTACCCCCCGACCAGCATCCGCTGTGCAACTACACAGACCTTTACACAGGTGAGCCCTGGTACTGCTACAAGCCTAAGATGCTCAGCTGTGACACCAGAATCAACCACGCCAAAGGAGGCTACTTAAAGCACCTCATCACCAACAAGGAGGCTTTGCTCTTCCAGAGGTATGTAGTGTTATACAAATGGAACATTTGCTTTCACTTGACTTATATTTATGTTTTTATTAAAAAATAAGTCTGTTGACATTTAGCATTTTTCTTACTTTAAGCAAATCCCATGAAACAACCAAACTCGGAATTAAATGTCCTGATAAGTATCTGTTTAGTCTGATGGAGCTCATTCCTCTGTGCTATAGACTATGGCAATGTTCAGTTTGTCCACCCACCATAAAGCGCTACTTCGAACACTGACTGGGGGACAAGGGCCGACAGCCGTTGATGCATTTTTGACACTATTTTGATGTAATGCTAACACTCAACATTTAAGGCCATGGACACCACAAAGTAGACATTAAACATTACAAAGTAGACATTAAAATAAAACTTCATAACACAAAATGTAACTGTAAATATTAATGACATTAATGCACCACTTACATATTTACCGTTTAGAATGAGCAACTAAAGTCTCAAATGAGTTTCCTGTGTAATAATTACTGTTGCTTTGGAAGAGGAGGAGACAGGCCAATATATGAGGAGTGTTATGTTCACTAGGCGCTCCCAACGGGTAAGAAAATCACATTAGGAAGGAGCTCTCATTAGCCCTTTTATTATCTTACAACAGAAAGACAGGCGATGCACAATGGTCTGTGTCAGTTGATGTGCCTCATGATGATTGTACATAAGAGTGGATGAAATTTACAATTGAGACAAAATGATTGATGCACCATATCAAGTGTACAACCTGAAGACAGCTTATGATTTTGGTCAAAAAACATTACAATAAACATGGGAAATGTAGTTTATTTTATGTGTCACAGGCATAGACTGTATTTTAAAGATGGACAATCCATCTCCGGCTCCTTCGGCTGTCTAACAATATGCCTGCAGAAATTTGCGCCGCTATCTTGCGTTGGTGACGTCATTTGAATCTGCACGGTATTTATCCCATAGCTGCAACTATGAATGTCTTGGACTGTCACAGAAGCCGATTGTACGCTCATTATCTTTCAGATAAAACATTTATGGAAATGCTACATGTCTAGCCAGTTATATATCAAATACTTCTCTCCTTATAGGAGATATACTCTTGTGTTGGTATAGACAGCCACAACTTTTATGCCTTATATAGAGGCTATTGAAATGCTAACTAGTGCACAAAATGTTTATTCGTCCACCACTTAAAATAGTCCCTACCAAATGCACTGTAGGCTCTAAGTTGGTTCTCCAAAAAGTACTGTGCCCAGTTAAATTTAGATTTAGATTGAGTGTGGAAGTCTAAATACTGAGACAGACTAACACAAACTCTACTTTGACCTAAATTATTCATAAAGCACATTTATAAACAACTAAAGTAAAACCAAAGTGCTTTAAAAACATAAAGCAACCCATAGAGCATAGTAAAACACAAATATGAAAACACAAATCTGAATCAAAGACAAAAATAAAAATAAATAAATAAAACATACAGCAATAAGGATTGAAGTTATGGTGTCAGGAGGTTGGTCTTCAGCAGCAACTTTAAATTACCTAAAGTCTGAGCAGTTCTTAAAAGAAAGGTAAACAGTTCCAGAGATGATCAGCAGCCACTGCGAAGGCTCAGTTGCCTCCATTTGTGTGCGTGGATCTTGGAACATCCAGAAGCATCTGGTAGGCTGATCTCATTGCTGTAACCATGGTACAATTACTTCTGCTAAATAAGATTGTGCCAACTCATTTAAAACTGGAAACGAAAACAGTGACATCTTAAAATTAGTTCAGAAACTGGCAGGAAGCGAGTTGAGGGTGGCTACTAGTGGGGTTATGTGATCTCACTTCCTTTTTTATGTTAAAAGACAAGCAGCTGCGTTTTGTATCAGCTGGTGATGCTGAAGTGATGACTGTTCTAGGCTTAGAATTCATTGGATTTGTTAGAAGTAACAAAGAACCACATCAGCCCTAACTTTTAACATTAGGCACTTCTGTTTTTCCGTCTCAGTGGTGTAAACATCAAAGTTCAGATACACGCTTCAGGACCTGACAAAATCAGTGTGCTACCACGGAAAGGTACAGTATACCTGCGGTGTAGTTGGTTCATCATTTCACAGTTTGTGCATGCTTTGATTTATTCCAATAAATGTATTTTCTCTGCAACATTTCTAGATAAAGTAGAGGAAGAGAACAGCAGTATAAATCCAGAGGACACTCAGCTAGAAGCATCTGGATATTACTACGAGGACTCGTGGAGGCCTTTAGGTGGCGTTACTATGCGTCAGTTCAATCAGTCATCCGCCATCGCTCAGTGTTTGCAGAACAAAGTCATCAACATGTACGGAGACTCCACTGTCCGGCAGTGGTTTGAGTACCTCATTGCTTTTGTACCAGGTAAGTTTTGTGTGTTTGTCTGACCCTGATTGTTTTTAGCTTATCCTATCTGCTATAACTTTCATTTTTTGCTTCTCATTTAGAATTAAAGGAGTTCAACCTACACAGTCCTAAAAACGTCGGGCCGTTCATGGCGGTGGACAGCACCCATAATATCCTCTTGAAGTACCGTTGCCATGGCCCTCCCATCCGCTTCACCACCGTCATGTCCAGCGAGCTGCGGTACATTTCGAACGAGCTGGACGGCCTTGCTGGGGGCGCCAACACTGTGGTGGTTCTCAGCATCTGGGCCCATTTCAGCACCTTTCCAGTGGAGGTGTACATCCGGCGACTTCGCCACATTCGACGGGCACTGGTCAGACTGCTGGACCGAGCGCCGGAGACACTCGTGGTGATCCGCTCAGCCAATCTCCAAGCCCTGGACCAGGAGGTGAGCCTGTACAACAGCGACTGGTACTCCCTGCAGCTGGATATGGTGCTCCGAGCCATGTTCAAGGGACTGAACGTCCTGGTGGTGGATGCTTGGCAAATGACTTCAGCACACCATCACCCCCATGCCCTCCATCCTCCTCCAGCCATCGTCAAGAACATGATAGATATGCTTTTGTCTTATGTCTGCCCAGAGAACACCAAGAGCCAGTAGTAGGAGCACAGAGAGGACAGTGGATCTTTTATTGAGGGAAACTGAGGACTTTACTGTGTGAATCCTTCAGTCAGTTCGACAGTTGTCTTTGTTTGGCTTCTCAAAAAGTTTTCTAAAGCTGTACCCTTTAAATACTGTCCTTACTAAGAGATTTTCCAGACTTTTAGTACTTGCCTGTTACATTTACATAAAGTGGCAATGGACAAGTTTTTGGCTCTAACTTACCATTATGAAGTAACGGTTGGTAATGCAATGTAATGGCTTTAGAGTAATGACACCATTAGACTGGTTTCCTATAAGCCTTGCTTTCACTATGCAATTCTGTCTACCATCGGGTAAGCGATCTCCAGGGAAAATGAAGGCTCTGTTTACGCCACAAAGGATGCCTGTCTCCAATTGCACAACCAAAACGCAAAGTGGACAGTGCTTTTGATTCCCATGGTAGCTATCAGTTGCTCTTCCCAGCAAGTCGAAATGACCAACAGTGGAACATCTGAAGTAACTGTGGAAACTTTACCCAACAAAAGAAAAAGAGCATTGCGAGAAAAAAAAAACTCATACGGGCATTTATTCAATGGAAAGAGATCTGGATTTAGGAGGGTTCAAAACTGGCATTCTTTTCCAAAACCTGCCTACTTAATAACACAGATGGGCCTTTTGCGCTGCCTGTATCATAACGCTGAAATCAAGGTTTCTGTTTTAAATTGGGATCCTTACAGTTGTGTCTTGCTTTGAACAGGAGTCAGACTGTTTGGTTACACAAAGATACAACATAGCATGATACAAACACAGTTTCTAAACACATACTAAAGAATTTCTGTGTTTTCATGTCTACACTACAGACTACATGAGTCACTAAACACATTTTTCTCCTCATGTTTTCTTCTGCGCTACCCTGACACCAACCCCTGCTGTAGTCTTTGCATGCTCTCAGACTATGTTATTACCCCATTTTAAATTATGATTATTTCATTTCATTTGACCTCCTCCGTGAGCATGCTGTTTTCTTTGCTTCATTTCCTAAGTGGCATTGATTGTTTCATGTCCTGTGGTGTTGGTAGTTGCGAGGCGCTGAGCAACACGGAAAACAATCTGGTCTTCGTACCAATACTACTATTTGGAAATGCTCCGGGGGAAGTGAAAAATTTGTCTGTTGCCACTTTAATTTTGATCCCCCCCAAAATGTTGTTTATTCTGGGAATGCCAAAGACTTTGGCAGAGTGATTGTTAATGCTTATCTGTTATTATTACCAAAGTGGGGTTTTTTTGGTTTGTTTTTATGTGCAGTATTTTTTATGTTTATTTATTTGCATATATCTGTAAGTTTTGCCAAAGGTGAAGACTCACTGAGTTTTTGTTTCAAAGATTTTTCTCAGGCTGAGTGTTAGAATTTGCTTTTTGTAAAAACTTGGACATACATTACCGACAATGTGGTTAAAGGCCACTTATGTATGTTGTTTTTTTGGGTTTTTTTTTTAATGCTTTTTTGCAAGTTTACAGCACACAATACGACCTCTGTAACTTATTATAGCAGACAAAAGGTGATGGTTTGATAAGAATATAAACAGGAGAGCTTAAAATGTGCATTTGTCCAGTGTAAAAGTGTGCAAGATGTTACTTGAAAGAAAAAAATCTGCATCCATAACTGGTGATTGACATAATTATTGTCATAAGACAGATTCTTGGATATTTTCCCAGGTTGTCCATCCTTAGAGTTCAGACTGTCCCTCCACATTGTGTCTTTTACCTAGTGACTATTCTTACTGACGGGTCGACTGTCAGTCTTTCAGCCTCTCCAGCTTACATTATTGGCACAAACATGACATCAAATCCAGCAATGTGTGTGTTCATCCGACGCTTGACCTTTACACAAATTTCTAAAAAGACTTTTGTTAATACACACTTTATATCACAAATGGAAAAAAAAAATTATAAAAGAATGAAACTGTTTTTATATTCAATTTTAATTTTGGATGTTTTATATAGACATTTGAGGGGTCACTGAATACTGTGAAATGTTTAATATAGAGAGACTGAAGATTTGGAGAGGAGACTGATGGTTCAGTGAGGATTATCAGGTCTGTATGATACAAAGAGGAAACTGTGCCTATTTGTGTATAAGTCTGTTTGTCCCTGGCAGCAGTCAGAGGCCGACTAATCACACACTTTGTCATAATTTCTATATATGAACCAAGTCTCTGTCATGTTTGCCAGCATTTGCTATTGTCAGATGTGTGCTTTTATAACTGTTACAATGGGCACTTCATGAATCTGTTTGGAAGCTGCTGTCATTTGCTTTCTCCGCAGTACGAAGGTCTGAGTTGGGTGATACAGTGAAAACAGAAGTTTACATACACTGTATAAAAAGACCTTTTTTTTCCTCACAGTATGACTTTAAATCAACTTTTCCTGTTTTAGGTCTCAGTTAGGATTACCAAAATTATTTCTATTTGCTAATTGCCAGAATAATGAGAGAGAGATTTATTTCAAGATTTTTTTCCATTACTTTCTTCAAAGTCAGAAGTTTACATACATTTCCTTAGCATTTGGTAACATTGCCTTTAAACTGTATGACTTGGGTCAAATGTTTTGGGTTTCCTTCCACAAGCTTCTCTCAATAGTTTGATAGAATTCTGTTCCATTCCTTCTGACAGAACTGGTGGAACTGAGTCAGGTTTGTTGGCTGCCTTGCTCCACACGCCTTTCCAGCTCTGCCCACAAATTTTCTACAGAACTGAGATCAGGGCTTTGTGATGGCCACTCCAAAACATTGACTTTGTTGTCCTGAAGCCATTTTAGCATCAGCCAGGAAGTTAAAGCTTGGAAACAAATGGGTCATTGTCCATTTGAAAGACCCATTTGTTTCCAAGCTTTAACTTCCTGGCTGATGTCTTGAGATGTTGCTTCAATGTTTCCACGTATTGTTCTTTCCTCATGATGCCATCTATT
>NW_007577786.1:600985-602447 GCF_000690725.1 Stegastes partitus
GAAATAAATAGATAGAATAATAAAAATATAAGAATTAAAATGATTTGCGCAGAAACCGGAAAAAAAATAAATATATCAAACACAGAGTGAAATTATAATGGGTTGAACTACAACACAACGCAGAGCAACGAAAAGTCTTCTGGAAGAAACAAGATAATTACCAACGATCAAATCAAAATCTTAACTATTGTAATGATCAAATCCAACTAATTTATGGGTTTTATAAGGTTTTTTCATTATATGTGTGTTTGCTTAGCTGTTGAATGAAATGTCATGTTTTCTTCACAATAAGACTCCACTGTTCTACTCATGAAGACAACATGAAACATGTGAATTTAGATGCTAATGTTTGCCCAAGTGTCTCACTACACTGGCGGAGCGTCAAGAGGGCGAAACTTTGGCAGAGGAGCCGTCAGGAGAGGGAAATGGGATCAAAGTCATGGACCAGGAGGTCATTCACACCAAGTGAAAGCCACATTCCACCCCTCTCTCACAGAGGGCTGGGAAACTGCTTCTACTGTGGTGAACCAAATCATTGGGTAAGACACATGCTTCATCACAATCAAAGCTAACCCTGCACCTCCATTAAGAAGTCGGGGAAGGCCAACAACCCCCACAGCCCAACTTATAAAGTGGTCAGGACAATGACCAAACTGGAACAAGTGTGATTCAAGCTCCACTAATCAAATTAGCAAAACAAATGAAGAACCACACTTAACAATAGATGTAAACCAACTGCAAGTGATGAGGAAGAGACTTGTTGTGTAAGTTAAACTGCACTATTGTATTGTATGTACCCCAGAAGGGTACTTAATGGTCTGATAGATTTAAGTCACAGACAGAGAGAAAGGGGAATTGCATGACAGAATAGCGGCCAACAAAAAAGTTATTTTTAGATTTCGTTATTATCCTTGAAAATTACTTTTTGTGCTATTATGACTCTTAACTTTCCAAATATTCATGTGTTCCTTTTGATTTTGTGTTGAAATATGTATTAAAAAAAAAAAAAAATCAATTTACTGCTTGAGTGCCTTAAATTGTCATATGGTGTGACATCAAAGATATTTCATACAAGATAAGAACAGGGTCCTTGTTTTTAACTTACTTCATCAAATATTTAGATCATGACCATTTGATATTTGACGTTTTATTGTGAAAATTTGATATATTTCAGTTTATTTTATAGATCATTGCGCAAAGTGGGACATGGCTTCACAATCTTTATAGAGATTTTAGATTCATTCTCTTAAGTGTGTAACAACTGTTAGAAATTGCTTGAGACTTTTGCTGACACCATTTTCCTTATTCTCTATTTCTAATTCTTGCAAAAATTTTGCAAATTCTAACAGCTCCAGTGGTTTCTGTGTTTCTGTGTTCACTACAACATGCTTTGCATTCAGCGTGGTTTTGTGCAACATACAGTAATCGCATCACACCCTGTGAATACGTGACAGAAGAGCAG
>NW_007577786.1:604687-608094 GCF_000690725.1 Stegastes partitus
TTCTAAATTGTCCATAGGTGTGAATGTGAGTGTGCTTGGTTGTCTGTCTCTAAGTGTAGCCCTGTGATAGACTGGTGACCTGTCCAGGGTGTCCCTTCGCCCTAAGTTGGCTGGGATAGACTCCAGCCCCCGCGACCCTAGTGAGGATTAAGCGGTGTATAGATAATGGATGGATGGATGTTTGAGAACATTGATACAGAAATGTCCTCCAAGCAAGTCAAACTGCATTGGTTTGTTCCATGTAAAACCAGAGAAGTTTGAATCTGTGTTTTTCAAACTGTCATTGGTTCACTGCAGCAAATGCTCAGCTCTGGCAAAAATTGTAAACTGCTCCTTTGGCGCCACCTGCTTCTTGTCCGACAACCAGTGGGAAACAAAGGTTAGATTATACAGTCATCCTCAAATGTATTCATACCCTCCCTTTAATAAGGAAAGAAACTGCCGTCATTGAAATAAGTTGAAATTGACAAAAATAATATTAAATAAAACATTAATGAAAATCATGACATTGCTTTTGAATTGTGGTTCAACAGAAATATTTTTTAAAAAACAACAAAAAACAAACAAGTATGATGGGACCCGTAAACTAATATTTTGTTGAACAACCCTTTGAGCCAATCACTGCAATTAAGTGTTTTCTGTAACTCTCAATCAGACTTCTGCACCTGTTGACAGCTATTTTGATTTTGGCCACTGCTCATCAGCAAAGTGCTCTTATTTGTCCAGGACAGTTTTTTTTTTTTTTGGTTATTCTTTTCAACCACAATTCAAAAGCAATGTCTTCTATCATTAAAATATAGTTTAGCAAATTTTTATTTATTAGTACTTTTTCAGTTTCTAGTTATTTCAGTGATTATTGTGAATTTTGCCTTTTCTTTAATGGAAGGATATGAATACATTTGAGGACGACCGTACATCCCAGACATGGAAGCTCATTAATCCACCAGCAGAGAGCAGTCCATCCCCAGTAAACCCAGTACCAAAGGCGGAAATGAGAAAGGTCCGATCCAACTCNAATGTGAGTGTGCTTGGTTGTCTGTCTCTAAGTGTGGCCCTGCGATGGACTGGTGACCTGTCCAGGGTGTCCCCTGCCTTCGCCCTAGGTCGGCTGGGATAGACTCCAGCCCCCCCGCGACCCTAATGAGGATTAAGCGGTGTATAGAAACTGGATGGATAATTATAATAATAAGTGTTTTTGGTACATCATGTTCTCAAGGAAGGCGGCGGCAGGAGTGATCAAACCAGACATTCTACCTCTAACAGAGGGTGCAGCTGATCCACTCCGTGCCTACCTGCAGACCAGGACTGGATCCTTCTACAGAGCATGTCTCTGAAGCCCAGTGAATATAGATGGACATTAGGTGTGCATGGGTATGAGCCAGTTCCAACACTAGACCCCATGGTTCCTGAGGAGCTACTGAAGCTCATGAGCTGTAATTGTCATGGAGATTGCAGCAACCGGCGGTGCAGCTGCAAGAAGAACAGGATCACGTGCATCTCAGCCTGTGGAGTCTGTAAAGGCATTATATACAGAAACTGCAGTCATGATGTTGTTGAGTCTGAAGAAGACATAGACAATGACTCTTGAAGCTTCTGACACTGTGAATGAGAAATAACTCAGAGTGTTATATAAGTATGTGATATAAAAGCTACTTTGAAAGTAAATGTAAAGTGAGTGTGACCTTTTTCAACAGTGGAGTGTCCATGGTGAAATATAAATGCTAACAATCAACTCAGAATCATGAGAACTGCCCTGATATGACCCCTCATAAGATACTTAAGGCCTGATTTTAAAGAAATCAATCTTGAGCAGGTTTTTTCAGGGTTTTCCACAGGAGTAGAACTTCAACATTTTAAAACATGTTATTACACACCTTTACAAACATATTGGTGAAGAAATTGTTTGGTAACGATTCAGTTGGCAGATTTGTGAAATATCTCATAAAATGCCCTTATGATTACATTTGCTGCGTTGCTGTTCGCAGAGAGTTCATAGAATCTTTTCGACATGTCAGAGATCCTCCCTATGTGCTTACGGGCTGTACGAGCTCATACGGCCGGTTGTGTCCGAGGCTTAAATGTGAAGTGGTCTGCAGAACTACATTTGTAGAACTGAAACTGTGACAACATTGTTAAAAGTTGTCAAAGAGTGAGGAAATATTCTGCAAATGAAGCAAAGAAAAAAAGAAAAAAAGAAGAAGAAGCTTTTAATGCACTTCGGCAAATCCTGTTATCTTGACAGTGTATTTAAAAGAACAGACATGGAGACACACGAGAGGAAAAACAACAAAAGAAACACATTTACTTTACAAGTTTAAATGTTAAGACCCACAAGTTTATACATGTTATATGAATTTACCTGACTAATTTAGGTGTAAGTTACAGACCCCTATCATAGGTGTACATTTTGCAGGTGATTCCACTATACTTTCTGCTTTTCTTCACATGGATGAAGACATTTACATCATAAATTGCTCAGTGTGCACATGGACCATACAATACTAGAGATAATACAAACTTCCTTGACTATTTTAAATATGAAGGTGAAAAACCTTTCATATATTGTATCAAACTATGTGAATAATTTAAAATTAATGGTTGAAACCCTACAAAATTATACATGGAAAACCCAGTGATACCCTTTGAGCTGTATATCTTTAATAAAGCAACATTATTTGTCATCATTGCTGCATTACAAAGAGGGTAATATTTCTACTTCAACTACAAATATCACATCTCAAACATTTAAAAATAAGACTCAAAGTAACAAGTCAGTAATGCACCATTAGCTGAGAATGGATTACTTCTTCCTAATTTTAAAAACATAATTGCAAAGTTTCTTGCTGTATCATCCACCGAAATGCAGCTAAATCAAGTGCATCTCAGTTTGAGGACAGTAAATTTCCACAGAGGCCTGGAATTCAGTGTTTGATCTGCAAACAGACACATTTCAACACTACTGAGGCTCCACCCATCAACCCTGTTTGCACGTTTGCACAATAAATGAGCTCCAGCCCTCCTTCGTACCATAAACTAACTATACTGCATCCATATGTGTAACTATATGCAGCTGTTCGTTCTCTTACATAAAGCAAACAAACCCACTCATGGGCCATTAAACAGCCTCCACACATCTGGGAAGGCTTGCTGCAGGACCTTGTCTTCACAGATCCGGAAACAGAACATGTATATAGAAAACAGATGCTGACTCTTACATCAGTATTACAACATACCTTAATGAGGCAGATTGCGTTACCTTATCCACAGAGTCTGGCTTGCTGTCTCCACCTGAATGTGCCTAAACATGACTCTAAAGCGTTGCTTCTTTCAGAATGTGAAGACAAATGGGTTACTCTGTGTCACGTCATCAGATTTTTTGCTGTATTTCAGCCATACATGTTTGAGAA
>NW_007577786.1:609160-612113 GCF_000690725.1 Stegastes partitus
CAGACATGGAAGCTCATTAATCCACCAGCAGAGAGCAGTCCATCCCCAGTAAACCCAGTACCAAAGGCGGAAATGAGAAAGGTCCGATCCAACTCTTTCATACTGTTTTGGCATTAAGAAATGATAAAATGAGATCCAACAGCCGCCATGTTTTTCTGTCAACCTGACCAAAAATGCCATAAACCACAAACATTTTTTTTTAAAACAATTTTATTTAAAAAGTGTCATGTTCCCTTTGAAAATCTCAAGCATATCTCTTAGTGCTAAAGCTTGCACAGCCTCGTGCTCTCTAGGAGTAAAAGATACAGTTCATCAGTAACTTTGGCAAAAAAAATAAAAACAGAAACACAACAACAGGCAGAGCTCTGTACAAAACTAAAAGGAAAACACACGGGCGTGTACAAAACCTAATCACTGGCAATGCTTCTGCTCAACACATTCAAGAAAACAGCAGCCTGCCATCGGAAATCGACGATTCTCAGAGTGAAGCAGAGCCAGAGAGACAGAAATACAGGCCGACCCTGGAGTGTTTTCAGTCAGGTTAAAACGTGTGTGTGCGTGTTGACAGGAGTGTAGGATATTACGAAGCTGCTACACGGAGGGGCCAGATGTGTCTTCTATAACGGCCAGAGGTTCTAACTTGAGCAGTAACGTCCTGAGGTCTCACAGAAAGAGGCACAGAGGGTTTCTGTTTTTCTATATTTTAAGCTTCAGAAGGGCTCCTCTGTTCCTTTACATCAAGACAACACTGTGTGATATTGGGAACAGTTCTTCATGCACCAGCTCTGATCCATGTCTCAAAACATGACTTTGAGTCAAGCAACGGATAGTCATCTCATCGGCTAAGACAATCTACTGTAAGGAGTGTCGTCTAAATTGTAAGTATGACATTTGATATGATATTTTTCACGTAGAAAACCTTTTGCTCAGGAAACCCTTAAAACAAACAGTACAGCACTGAAACAGGAACAAAAAAACTCAACGTTGACACTGAAAGTCTTATGAACTAATTGTTTGTCACTTCTAAAATGGAGGGCAGACATTTACTGACGTATATAAAAGAAAGAGGCAAACAAGAAAAAACTAAAAGTTGAGAATCACCTGCAAAATTTCCGAACAGAGGCAATGCAGAAGTGACACCACGGCAGCATATTAAGTTGAGAGAGAGAGAGAGTCGACCCTGATCACACATCCTGGACCTTCATGGCCTCCTGTGGCCAGCTGTATGTGTCCAGGGTGAAGGAGTCGTAATCAGGACTGTAGATGTGAGACAACACGAACGCCTCCTTGTCTTTCGGCTCAGGATAAACCGAAGCAATGTTGTGCTTGTATGCATAGTTGACGAGCTGCAGGAGGAGGAAACGGAGGGAAAGCATGAAATCAAACCACGTTGTTTGGCATAAAACAGCAGGAAATAAAAGTTCATTTATGGAGCTGTTCGACATTTATATGGAGTTTGTGTTCCGTTAAAGGTCAAACTGTCCACAGGTGAGATGCTGAGTCTTCCTCACTATTCAAAAACCACAGATTGAACTCCTCCTGCTTCATTCTGGGTGTTCATGTGAACCAGCAGCAGTGAACAAAGATGGAAATTAGCTTAAAGCTAACTCTGGTGCAATACATCAAATGGCCCCATTTATCTCTAATATTGCACACGGTCCCTTTTTAAATAAATTAATAATGATAATAACAATAATAAATGCAAGCTTGTGCAGAAGTTTTATGTTATTCTGTATCCTTACATGTTGAACATAAACCCATTCCTGCTTGTGATAAACACGTCTGGTGTCACTGAGCGTGTAGTTGATTTATCACTGAAGTGTGTCACTGATATATAGACATGTCAGGCGTGTGCACAATAAATCAACTCAGACCACCAACAGGATTGTACATAAACAATTTGATTTCATTGTAATTGTCATGTTGTAAGGTGATCTGTCCTCCACTTGGTGCTCGTAAACATGAGTTCCTAACATTTAACATTACGCAGCTCACAAGCAGACGCATATTTACATCAAATTTGATTCAGAAGTAAGTTTGTATACACGTCTGTCACTTCATTATTTCATCCAATGAGACAGTTGTGCGAAACTGTGTCATAATTAGCGAATATATCCACGATTAATGTCCAGAAACATGTATTGTAATGCCTCTGTGACCTTTGAACAACAAAATCTGATCAGTTGATGGATGAGTCCAAGTGAAGTATGAGACGACAGACAGGTGACCCAAAAACAGCAAACATATAAACAATACTGTTATTAACAGGGAGCAAATATCAATATCATGTGAATCAGACTAATACTGTCTAAACACTGGAGCTGGTCACAAATAAATCCCCACTTCATTATTTTATCCTTTCAACATTATCACAATTAAGAGTATGAATCTTCTATATCTTGTGTTATGACCACAGACGTGTTTAGTGCCCAATATGAAGTGATCCCAGCTGGAACATTTCTCCCTTTAAACCAAGATCATGTTTTTTAAGAAAGCCACTGCATAAAAAAAATCAGCATTTTCAGGCAGCCTATAAAAACTCCACAGAGCTGAAGATGTCATTAATACACTCTGGTTGACATTACGATGCCCGGTTGTGATTTTTGTATCACAAATAATCAGACCACACACTTCACATTATGCTGATCGAGGTTACATATCAGAAGTGACGTCTGTGTAAAGATCACCTACCTTCACTGCAATCTTGAAGGACACCTCTCTTATGGTGCTGAGAGGAGGATAAAGTCTTCCTTCAGCCAAGTGTTCCTCTGTTACCATGTCAGCGATCGCCTGGGAGAGAAAGGTGGACAGATTAGTTAAATGAATATGAAGTGGAGGATGAGTGCAGGAGAGATGAGGTTTGTCTTCCAACAGTTCCTACAACAAGAGGGAAGTGAGCGTCAAAAGACATTCACATTACTTTTAATTATGGTCTGAAGAAAGGGGATGTGGT
>NW_007577786.1:613082-639931 GCF_000690725.1 Stegastes partitus
AATGATACTGGTGTCAGTTTCCGAATTTTAAAATCTCATAAATACATGTGGATATGTGGTACTTGAAGCAACGTACCTCTGCAGTCGTGAGGAAGACGTCATCAGATATGTGGCGCACTCCGCAGGCTATAACGCCCAGAGCAACTCCGGGGAAGACGTAGGAGTTGTTGCCCTGCCCGGGGTAGAAGCTGCGTCCGTCAGACAGCGTCACCTTGTTGAAGGGACTCCCGCTGGCAAAGATGCCCCGGCCCTGATTAAAGAGAGGAGGAAGGAGATAAGATACTTCTGGAAAGATAATGGACTATGGAACGAGCTAACAATGTGTTCATGCTGACTTAGTTGTGCATGTTTCATAATGTCATAATGCTACGCAGGCAAGTTAAGTTCACTTTTTGGGGGGGAAATTCTTGTCGAGCTTCGAAGAGTTTTGTTAAAAGTTGGTCAACTACGACTTGGTGTGACATTTCCCATACCAAGTTGTAGCTGCTATATGAAACTGACTGCACTGTCCTGCAATGAAAGTGCTAATAAAAGCACAGATTCACAAAATAATGCAGATTTTTAAAACATAAAAAAGTCTTGCCAAGGTAAGCACTTAGTCTTTATGATAGGCTGCAAATATACACGGCACTTCAATTATGATTTGAATTAATTAGAAGCTTGTCTTTTCTAACTATATTGTGCACTCGGCCACCCTGCAGTCAGGCTGAACATTACCTCTGTGAGCTTGTAGCACTGCTCTGCTGTGCACTCGGCCTTGCTGGTAGGATTACTGAGGGCAAAGATGATCGGCCTCTCATTGAAGGATGCCATGTCTTTGATTATCTTCTCTGTAAAGGCTCCTGCGATTGCAGCCACACCTTCAGGGCAAATTCCAAAAGGGAGGATTAATCAGGTTTCCAACAGCAAGAGTTTGAGCTTCATCACAATGTTAAACCAATGTTAACAATTTGAAGGATTCCGCCACTAAAAATACAAGTCTCCAAATTGATGTTTCATTCCTGGAATAAATTTTCCTTTGAATTATATTTCAACGATTTCTTCAAAGTGGTGCAACAGTTTGGATTAAAAGTGTGCCAGTTCATCATATGATACATGCAGAGTTGGGATTTTAAATGCATGAACATCCACTTAAAAAAAATCTTGTGAATAAAAAGATTAGGATGAGTTGATTTGTAGCAAAGTTGGAGTTAAAAAAACAACAAAAAAAAGTCACCTTTATTGAGTTTTCCACAACTGGTCAGGATGAAACAAACAATGTGGGTTATAAAAGTCTTTTATATACAACACTGACTAAATGCGCTTTAAAAGTTGTTTCTGGATTCAAACTGCAACAAAGCCAGAGACTCGACGTTTCTCTGCTGCGTGTGTTTCACCTTCCCGCTGGACTCACCGATGATGGCGGTGGGTTTGATGGTGTGAACCACCTCCTCCAGCGTCTTCACGTGCGGGTGATCGTGAGCAAACTCCTCCTTCTCGTGGTTCAGGTGGCTTCTTCCCTGCATTTACATTAAAATGTTCCTTCTTTAAAACCCCGCATGGTGCCGTTTAGTGGCTCATATACGCATATGAACAGACAAGTTACCTTAACAATGAGGCCTTTAGAGTCGACCATCCAGATCCTCTTGGCAGCATCTGCTTGACTTACTCCTTCTTTGGCCATGGCCATTATAAGCAAGTGGGCAATACCAAGAGCAGCCTGGTAGGAAAAAAAGAAAAGAAAACAACACTCAATTCTCCATCTGCATCTCCTGTTTCAGCTAAATTTGTCATCTGGGCAGAGAGCCTGTCTTGTCACTTAGGGATTAAGGACGGCTATTTTTACTTCAAAATGGAATAAAGTCCTAGAGAGCAAATCCGCTCACCTCGCCTGCCCCCTGGAAAACAAAAGTGTGGTCTAACAGTTTGTTCTTGGTGATCTTCAAAGCAGCTAAGATTCCCGCAACAGCTACAGACGCCGTGCCTGGAGGAGAGAGAACACACTTGTGATTATTCTCTGGTAGCACAAGACGTATCGGCTGCAGATCATGTGCAGCAGTCGAGACCGATTCGACCAAAGAGCACATTTTTCGGTGCTTGTTTACAGAAAATCAACCTAACTTTGTGCAGCAAAAAAAAAAAAAGTTTCTTTAACTCTCTTATTCTGGTAAAGATTCCTCCTTTGTGGGCCCTCACCCTCAGGTTAGATATGATCAGACGCAGTGCATACAGTAATGTAGGATGTCAATACAGAACATTTAGTAATTTAAACAGCTGGTTTTACATTTTCTGAATCTTGAGATGTGAGCTGAAGTGAGACTATGCAGCTTATAAAAGAAGAACTGGGATTTCCAGTGATATGTTTGTTGTACAGATTGTGAAACCGCTTGAGGCAATTTTTTTTGTGATTTGATTTTGTGAGGCCTTGTTGTTCCTGTTCTGCTGCATGTCTACTGCGTTAGAGTGTGCAACCACTGAGAGAAATAAAAAGCATAATTAAGTCCTATTTGCATGTGTTCACATGCTGAGACAATAAGGTGGATTCTAATAAAAGAAAATGTGTTTATACAATGATATAAATGTGGATGCTGCTGCTGAGAAGCTACAAATTGTACAGTGAAGATGCTTCACACGTATCTTTAACCCGATAGCACAGAAGATCTATACAGTCAGCTCAGTTTCAACATGGTTGCAAACCTCTCCTCTGCTGATGGCATTGAATAATGGCCAGAAAAGTGGTTTTACTGAATATTTTGACGTCACATGAAGTTGACTTTTGTAGTTTTTAAAATAAAATGTGATCACTTTATTAATTTAACTTACATTTTTGTGCAGCTTTGTAGTAATTACTGGCCACAAACATGTTGTGTGACTACTAAATTCTAATCAGTTTACTCCTGGAGTCCTTGTGGACATTTGGGCCAAATTTGAAGCAATTTCCTATTGAAGTTTCATGGTTAACCCCAAAACATATCTGACTCATTCATTAGCAACAAAACACAAACTCTATGGCTTCATTAACCACGAGGGTTTTGCTGTGATAGCTTTGCTTGGCCAGATAGAACCAGTTAGCTTTAGTTAGATGCTGTGCAACTAGTGCTGTTCCTGCTACACAAGGTTTTACTACGTCACTGATAAACATGCCAATGCAAAAAGAAAAAAGAATTAAACATATTTTTTTCTATTTATGGTCTCAAAGTTGATGTATTTTTGGCTTGCAGATTTTTCTTGATTAGAGTCTATGTTAGATAGAAAAACGTTAAAATGAGGCCGAGGAGGGAGAGAAAGGGGACGAAAGGAAACAAAGCTTACTGAGGACTTTGCTTTTACATAGTCTTAAAACCTTAGACCACCTGGGGCCACCTCTGTGTCTCTGAGAATTAGCATTTGTAGCAACAGTGGCTGTCTTGTTTTAAGGACTCAGATTTGAAAGAACACAAGATTTCTTTAAGCTCCAACAACAGCTCGATCAGGGTAATAAACAGGCAGACATGACTGCATACACAAAGCTATTTAAGCAGCAGATTCTACAAGTAACCTTAAACATTACATGTGGTTAGATATGGCCTCCTTTTGCATTTTATGACAGACTAAATTCAGTATGTCAAGTGAGGATTGGTGCACCTGGTGACTTAGAGTCATAAAAAATAGATAAATATAAATACATAATTACACACTGCTCTGCTCAGTTTTCACATTATATTAATTCATGTTTTAATTGTCCTTGTGGTGATTTGTATTTCTGGGATGGGAATCTTGGGAAGTAACGGCACACTTTGGATGTTTACATGTTAAAAATGTTTCAATGTGATGTATATATAGGATAAAAGCAATAAGACACTGTCTGCCTGATGGAGGCCAGCAGTAACATGACTGAATATAATAAAGCACCTTGGATGTCGTCATTGAAGGTACAGTATCGATTCCTGTATTTGTTGAGGATGCGGAAGGCGTTGCTGTTGGCGAAATCCTCGAACTGTATCAGGCAGTTCATCCCGTACCTGCAACATGAACAGTGCGATGAGTCGAGACATCAGGAGCAGCTTCACTTCTTTAAATCGTTTGCGTTTTTGCTCACTTGTCCGTCACTGCCTGCATGAACTCGTCGACCAGCTCGTCGTACTCTTTTCCTCTGATTCTCTTGTGCTTCAGTCCGATGTACAGCGGGTCATCGAGCAGCGCCTGGACCAGAACCAAACATTTAATCAGTCAATCAGTAAGAGACAACTTGCCATTGTCTTTTTGTTTTGGAACCTGTCAATCAGTAAACAATAATTGAGTCTTATCAGCAATTCTCTGATCTTGTCTGATTTGGAATCTGCAACGGCGGATTAAAGACAGATATGAAGTGCAACATCAGCTTATAAACGCTGATTCCTGCGGTTTTTGAGGTCGCGCTCACCTGGTTGTCTGTTCCAACGTCCAGCAGCACAGGGAGGCACTGCTGCGGTTGAACCCCTCCGCAGGCTGTGTAGAGCGCCAGCTTCCCGACAGGAATCCCCATCCCGTAGCTGCCCAGGTCGCCCAGGCCGAGGATGCGCTCTCCGTCCGTCACCACAATGGCCTGAACAGAGTCGGACATGCGGTTACAGCGGGTTTCGCTTCTCAGAGCTGTGTGTGTGTTTGAGTGTGTGGTGTGCACCTTTATGTCTTCTTCAGGCCAGGAGTTGAGCAGGGTGGCGATGTGGCCTCGGTCGTGGATGGTAATGAAGAGTCCTCTGTTAACAAGTAGGGCAGCAGCCAGTCACAGGTTTGATTGAGTTCATGATGAAAAGTTTTAGATGCTGCATGCCTTAGGCTTTCATTCACCGCAGTTGATCAGGAAAGCATCAAGAAAAGTTGTCCATCATATGGACTAAAGCCTTAATAATAAATGCTTGATGTACAAACATACATTTAAAAGCTAGAAACTAGTTTTACAGTACAATATCTTCTCCATCATCTAAGCCCATGCTGTGACAGACATTAACGCAGTGGTTCTCAAACTGGGGGTCGGGATCCCCATAGGGGTCCCTAAGACAATTTCAGGGGGGTCGCCAGATCATCGTAAGAAAAATATAAAAGTAAAGTCGACATTTATTTTAAAAAATTGCAATGCAATGGGGCAGTCAAAATTAAAAGTGTATACTTCTTCCCACTCCTTTTTCGAACTTGTTAACATTGTGATTTGATTATGCCATATTATTATTGTTTTTTTAAATCTGTTTAATGCTCTTTTAAAAAATATTTTCTTTTGTTTTTACATTTTTTCCCCTTCCATTTGTTTGAAATATATTCAATTCATTCATTCATTCAAAAGAAAACGTTAATGTTAAGAAAGCAGATTAATCTGTGGAATAAACACATACATTTTTAAAGCATTAATGCATGAACAACAAAGTTATTACTCATGCCACATTAAAAATTCACACTGGGGGACAGAACCACTGCATTAACGTAGCTTATTTAGAAACATTACTGCCAAACTTTAACTTGTAAACTCAACATCTAACAAGTGAATATTAAAAAATATGAAATAAATGTGTCACCGTGGTCTCCTGAAGGCCAGCCCATACTGTTGACATGCCAGGCCCACGGTGGGAGTGTACACGATGGGCATGAACTCTTCGATGTCGGAGGTCAGCACACGGTAGAACAGCTTCTCGTTTCTGTCCTGCAGCGTCATCAGGAGGATGTACCTGAGACAGAGAGAGACGCAGAAAGATTTTTGTTTTGGAAAGCTGCGTTTCTATCGTTATTACTGTCTTATGATTATCATCTGTCTAGAGGGTCACATGCCGAAAAGCAAAATGAATTTAAGCTGAATGTCATGAGCAGAACTGTGTCGCCTGGAGACGGTAATGTCACTCAGCTGTTAGATGGCCCACTGTGATCCAGACTGAAATAGCTCAACAATTACTGAAAGGCTTTCCATGAAACTCTGCAAAAACTTTCAAGCTTCCCAGCGGATGCAGCCTAATGACTTTGGGGAAGCCCTGATGTTTGTTCTAGTTTTAACTTATTCAACTTTAGAACTATTCAGTGGTTTATTTTAATCCACTGTAATTTTTTTCTTGCTCTATCATCAGATTGCTTTGCTTTTCATTTTGGTGTTTTATTCCCCCATCATACTCGCACCAGGGCTGTCTCTAGTAATGGCAATGGGAGATGTAGATAAGAGAGCAGGAGAATAACAGATCAGGTGGGAGTCTACCTGTTGATTTTGTTGTTGTTGATTTGCACCCGTGTTGTCTGCGTCCTAACCTCTTTGCTGTCAATTCATATGTCTTAAGGTGTTTTCGACTGATTTTGATGAAATTAACTGCAGCCATATCTTGATCCCATCTGAACCAGATGAAATTATTTCAATTACACTATGACTGTTTATGTCATGCTAAAATCGAGGCAAAAATCCAACTTGTCCAATATTTTGATTTACAAGAAAATACCTGAAAAACCAGGGACAATCCCATCGGTCTGAGCTGTCCTTAGTGGTCACTTTTACGAAACAAATATTTGCATACTAACACATCAAACTAAGATAGCAAACATCACACCTGCCCTGATCTTAGTTTGACTCATCAAACATAGGATCATGCTGCTCATTTCAGGGATCGTCCTCTCCTACTGCTGTCTCTGTGTTATTATTTTTACAATCTACTTCAATACGAGAAATAACAAGACCAGTCTCTGGGCGAGCAACCAATTCCACCAAAAATGGAAAGTTTTGCAGAAGATTTGGATCATGCAGTGCTGCGTTGTGTATTTTAATCTCCCTGCATTCAAATGTTCCACCCGTCACTATTTTAAGGGAACACAAGAGCTGCATCCTTCAATCAGCTCTGTCCAAGCTCAGTATGACTTAGTAGTACTCTACAGACAAGCCAGAGCTTTTATCCTCCTACAGTAGAATGATAGGGAGGTGCAGGGCTAAGTGAGACTAACCTGATGTTAACATTGTTGGCATGCTGATGATCACAGCTCAAAGTAGCGCTGTGTCTAAGTGCAGCCACACAGAGCTGCTTGTGAGGCTGCAGCCTCTGTCTTGTTGTACAATGCGACATGTTACAGTGCACATACATAAACTTTATCGGCCTTTTATTAGCATCCACTAGCCTGGATAAGGGCCAAGAGACAAATCTGAGAACGATACCTCACGTTTCAAACAATATTTAAGCATTAACACCACAGCAACAATAGTGCATATGCAGCAAAACTGTGGTTTCTTATCTTTTCCATCATCTATAGGGGCACATATTTGCTGAATCACTGTGTGCTGTAAACTATTTTCATCATAAGAGCCCAACAAGCAAAACACTTCTAAGCTTTTGGTTTTTTTTTAGTAAAAAAATAAGAGAGCGGAGGTTAAGAGGTTTACTACGGGCTGACAATTTATCAAACAGTGTAAATATAGACTGAAAATATGTGGAGAAAAGGGGTCCCACAGGGAACTCATCCAGCATAATGTATGGTGTGTGATTCAACTTCGAGGCCTCTGAACTCAGCTTTACAAGCCTTAGATGTGACACTGAATGATCTTTTAATCTTACGATGATTAAAAAAACAAAAACACTGTCAACAGATGTACCAAACTAGAAAAGATCTGATCCAACAAGACTGAGCATCTGCAGCTGCCGTGTGACCTTCATGCACTGCGCTCGTGCACGCTCGCATTGTGAGTGTCTGTTCTCTCACTTGTCCAGAGGATTGACGCGAGTTTCGTAGCTCTTCATGACGCGCAGCACTTGCACATCCTGGGACAGGAAGCAGGGGGGCAGCAGGCCGTGGATGCCCAGTTGCAAGCGCTCCTCCAGGGTGAATGCCATTCCCTGCAGGGCGAAAGAGGGCCGATTATACAACGCTACGGTCTCGGAAAAAGGGAAAACTAAATAGGACGATCCAGACCACAGTGACTCATGTGTTAGTCATCACCCTGTGCCGCGAGGTTAGCTGTGACTCATACCCGCGCCCAAATACAGTGGTCTTTTTGATGTTTTCTCCTGATCAGAAATTACACTCTTGCATGAAAACACTGGTAGAGAAAAGCACACTGAAAAGTCCTGAGATGTGTTGGTAACCAAACAACATGAGGTTGAGTTTTTATTCAGGTAAGCAGCCCTGTGCCCCTCTGCCTTGGCATTGGCAGGCTTCCTAAAGCGTGATTCGAGGGGGGGAGTGCGAGGTTTAATCTATTTATTCTGTCCAATAGTGAGGGAGCCTGAACCCACTCCCCTGTCAGCTCGACTTCTCTTTCCACGACTCTGCTTTATCGCTACTCGTCGCTTCCCCTCGATTCCTGCACGCCAGAGAAAACACTGACCTACATGAGGAATAAAACTGGCCTTCTGGGCTCAGTTTGCTTTACCGTGGGTCTGTAAGCGCTGATGTCCTTGTAAATTATTCATGCCGGCAGAGTAGAGTGTGAAACGCGATACTGGGTGTTTACATTTGCTAAGTTTCATGTGAGCTTCTTCTCCCGTTTGGATGGAAGATTGCTCAGAATAATTGTGGATTTCACACCGAACTGCAGCATTTGCTTCAGTCTGTGCTGTAGCATTGCAGCTGGAGGTCATTAAAAGGAGACACACTCATGCACAAAACACCAAACCAGAGCAGCACCAGACAGGAAGAGAGGAAGTCGTATGTTAAGGGAAACTTTCTGAAAATAAAAATCACCAAAGTGGATGGAAAACTTTTCACAGGCAAACCATTTTACCGGAGCAAGGTGACCGTGGCTGCAGAGAAAGTCACAGATTAACAGAGTCGAGCTAAAGCTATTAGAGCAAGCAGTTCAAGAGGTAAACCTGTTAAAGTGATGCTCTTAAGCAGCAGTCACAATAAATCTCCAATGCATAACCTGTCAAAAACATGGGTGAAAGCTGTAAACTGCAATGAGATTATCACCGGTTACTGTAAAGTTACAAAACCGGCATTATATTGTTCAAGGCCAAATACAGTAAAGAATACGAGGATGTTAATTTATACGGTTAAGAGCAGATTCAGTTTGATATTTGTTGAATTCAGGTTTGCAAAGCAGGGCTGATTTCTGGGCTGTAAAAATGTGAGAACATCCTTCCTCAATAAAAAACGTTAATGTTTAGTAGCCGGTGGAGGCGCTTAGTGTCAAACAGCGTCACACAAAACTGGATGGTGTGCAGGAAAATGTCCCTTGAAAATGAGCAAACGCCAGCACAAAGATTCCACTACGTAGTTTAAATATTTGTTTTTTGTTTTAAATCTAAGCAGTGCTCCACTTCCTGACGCTTTGCACTTCCCTGACCTGTGAGTCAGCATGTAACTGCTGACTGAGCATCTGCAGTGGAAACGACTGCGACCGCTCTCCTATCAACCAAAATAAAAGCAATAAACTCAGTTTAAACCTTGTTATCTGTCCTGCCGTCCTCGTTGTGCTGGCGAGGCAGATAAACGTACTGTCTTTATCCTAAGTTTGGAAAAATGCAGTCAGTCTAACCACTAGTGAGGGTTGTGGTGGAGGACTGGGTGTCTGACCAACTCTGGGGCTTTTACACATTTTGTGTTTACAAATTCTACACTTTTCTCGACTCACTCTTCCAAAGTTCATTGCAAATAATGTTATATGATAGTCTCTCTGTATTTTTTGGTCTTTTTGATTGATAAGAACCAACAATGAGTTGAAAAAACTCCATGCAGCCTGAATTATTCACCGTGTCCATGCGAATGAATGCAGCCGTAAAAGTACGGTTTACTTGTGCTCCATTCACTTATATGATTACTACACCAATTTAAAACTCATAAATGACAAGCTTAATGTTTGGTTATTAGAGATGCTATGGTCGTGGATTTGGTGTCCTTAAGAACCACATGAGGCAAAGCTGTTTTGCAGGCTGACATGCAGGTACAGAGGCAGCTCTGCACAGGATTGTGTGTTCAGTTGTACAACACACTTCCTACGTTGCTGCCGGCTCCAAATGCCATGAAAAACTCTCTGCTTGTAAAATCAACTCATTTTTAGGTTAGCAGAATTTCATATTTTACAAATTGCAAAGCAGTTATAAACTGGAAACACCTTATTTTTAAAAATATTTTCTTTACTTTTTTCCATACTTATCCAGGTGTGGCAACACCAACATCAACTTCCATACATGTCTACATTATGTACAGACCCTATTCCTCTAACTAGAAAATACTATTACTTCCATGCTAACAGTGGAAAAAGACGGTAGTGGGAATTCAATTCCCCATAAGTATTTATTATGTTATTTACTACGGCAGAAATTTTAAAAAGGCGCTAGAGGAATCTGCTGGGAGACCATTCATAGCTTTGTTACTCCACTATCGCAAACAGATATGACACTTTTAGTATTATCTGTTCATAAATGTTCCACCATCATAGTACAGCGTATGCGGGGCATTATGTTGTCTGTAGACACAGTCATGTGAACACAGCAACAACACATGTTTCCATTTTCAGACACCTTTGCTGCATAAAAAAATCACACATTCTGCAAACTTCTAACTAATTGTCATGTAAAAGACTGGCGAGTGTTATTTTTGTTCAGTAATATCTGCTGATTGTAAAGACTTGATTATCTTGGGTCTGTTTTTTTTTTTTAGTGGGCTTTATATAATTTCTCATTGAGAAAACCACGTGTGTGTGGTTTGTTGCAGCACTGTCCACAGTATATGACCGTCAGGCCTTTGACAGCAGAGCTATTATCACCTCTGTGCATAGGGTGTGTGTGTGTGTATGTGTGTGTGTGTGTGTGTGTGTGTGTGTGTACACTCATAACATCACACATATTATCTATCAGCAGTAGCAAGAAAGCTACTAAAGCATAACAAGACACAAAGACAGAAATAACCTGAACCACAGTGGTTGTGGTCTGTATATATAAATACACGTGTGTGTGTATCCACATTATGACATTGAATGTGTTTGATCTGATTAGTTGAGCTACAGGATGCACAACAATTATGATTTGTTCATTGATTAAATATGTTTAAAGCAAAAATCCAGTTTCTAAAATGTGAATATTTTCAGATTTTGACTGCATTTTATAGAAGGAAAATAAATACCAGTGGGATTCGGACTCTGGTCAGACAAAAAACATTTCTGGGATTCTGGGAACCGTTTTCATCCATTTTTTTTTCACAGAAAATAAATCACACAATTTGATCAATTTTTTGTTAGCATGAAAAAAAATAAAAGCTTCAGATGGATACCAAAACCAGACCCACCATCAGAGGAAAACATGCAATATCAGAGTATATAAAGAGTGTAGACCAGATGACAGGTGAGCCTCCCTTTCACCTGGGGAAGACCTTTAAGGGTTTTGTTTACATATTTGCACAAGAACCTCATTTAACTGATAGATGTGGAAGCACAGACGTGGGCAGACAGGGACACCTTGGTGAGCTCACCTTGTTGAGGTGGGGGTTCCTGGTGATGTCGTAGCCCCTCTTCTTGGTGCTGACGCTGCGGTTCGAGCCGGTGTGGCAGACCCGCACAGCCTGGAAGGAGGCCCTGTCGGCCGGCAGCCCACCTGCAGGGAGAGCCGGGGAGCCCGCAAACACCCTCATCCCGCCCGCGGCCGTGCGTCTGCACAGAGACAGAGCGGCTCTTCCTGGGAGAGAGTTCATGCTGCCTGCGGGGAGGAAAAACTCATCACACACAGGAGCTGCTGAACACAGTCACCTTCCACTTCAGAAAAAAGGACACATGACCCAGAAATGCCAAACATACCGAGAATAATACGAGTTCCTGCTGTAAACAAGCTGCTGGTAGTGAGTGAAACCGGCCCGTTTAGCTCAGAGCTGAGTCACTTACGGTGATAAACAACAGGTGCTGCGGTCACAGCAGGTATTCATGCTAATAAAAACAAACTGTTAGCTACATGATGAAGCGGCGGAGGCTAAAACACCAGCCGAAGTGTTAAGCATGACCACACAGAAACCCTGCTGTGTGCAGCTGCATCAGCTCTGCTAGCTACTGTTAGCTGCCCGCTGCTTTTATGATAATTAGCGTTTTCTCTATGGAACAATCGGCGCTGCTGCTAATGCTAGTTAGCACAAGCTAAGCATCAGTTAGCCTCACCTGGAGAGTACGTGAAGCTGCTGCGCACCGGACGTCTATCTTCATAGGAGGCACTTCTGTCCGCTTTGTCCGGTGCTCCTATTGACTGCCGTTGTTTTGAGTGGACGTGGAGGAGGATCGACAGCTAACAGCTGATCCAGGGTCCTTTGACATTGGCGGATTCACTTCCCCAGTCGGAGGCAGCCTCTCCAGGATCCGCGGCCACCAATCAGACCGCAGGGAGGCCCCGCCCCCCGGTGCTCCCATCTGACCCCAACATGCAGCATTACTCTCTCTGAATAAGTCTCATGAAGGCAAAACCCCCACCATTGTGCCTTTATTTAATGGTTGCTGCGCACAAGTTGCATGCATGGTCTTCCTGAATATTGGTGCATAAACTGAAAACAACTAAAAACTAGTCAAATGTACTACAACTGAACCAGTAATGCTGATCATGGTGCCACAATTTATCATTTTACATTTTTGTTTCTTTTGCATTAGTCTTAAACAGATAACATTTTAAAACTAAGCGTAAATGAAACACACAAAGACAAAGCCACCTGAACTCTGCAGTGTGCAGGTTTTCTAACAGCCAGTGGCTCCCTCTACTGGATCTTCCAGTGTCTCCCATTTGAAAAGACTCAGACTTCGAAGTAAAGCAGCTGCATGTTGAAGAGAAATGATGCCTTTCTTAACCTGTGTGGATACCCCCCCACGGCAAAATATGCAGCTGCAACTACAGTGCACAATGATATAATAAATCAAACCTCATAAATGCCTCAAAAATGACCGCATTAGTTAAACAAAATGGAACATTACCTATATAAGGATATCTATTGCTGTTAGACTGCCTTTTTTTAAAAAGCCATTTAGCAATTTTTACCTAATAACCTGGCAACTTAGTAAAAGTATCAACTACCTTGTATCTTAAAAATTCATAAAATAAACCTACAAACCTAATAATGGTGGAAACAAATGAACAATAACCCCACATATTTAGAGATCACACAAAACAAACAGCCACAGATCTCATTAATGCAGTGTCTCATAACACAAATTGTTATTCACATATTCACCTTTCTATACCTTTTACACTTTAAATGTTATGATTTGCCCTTTTTTTATTTATGTATTATGCTTTCATACATCAAGTTAAAATTAACAATTTGAAATCTGCATTTTATGACCCAGCTAGTTTTTGATTTTAGTGCTGCAAAGTTCCAAACAAACATGCAAGTAATCACATTAAACCTGCAGATCTAAAGCTGAGGGCAGCTTCCCCACTTGCTAGTCAGTGTCAGGATCCATTTTCAATAAATCTTTTGTATTCAAATTCAATCCAAGAACATAAAGGACCCACTTCACTAGCTGCATATAAAAGGTTTTATTAAAAACACACATTTCATGATGGTACATCTGAATTAGTCATAACATGAGCAAACATTAACCAAAATCACAATTATTTATTGCTGTTGTGGATTCAGTAGCGAAATGTCCATTAATCTGTCTGTTTTTTTCTAAAATGTCCATGTAGTATAGTTTGTATTTCTGTTGTTGCTGCCTTCTAATGTTTTCATGGATAAATACAAAAAAAATCTTTAAATAAAACAAGAAATTATGCAAAAATAGGGTATTACTGTAAAAAAACAAAACAAAAAATAAATGCGTACTGTGTGTGTGCAAAAGACACATCACATAATCACAATGACAGACCTACATAATCCACAAAATATTACAGTATTCAACAATCACATTGTTGAAACTGTTTTATATTTACTTCACCAAAAGGACAATTTATCCATCACCAAAATGACAACACAAATACAAATTATAGTCTCAAACAGCTCGGACAACAATCAAACATTATTTATGTCAAAAACAAGACACCAGTTTCAGGCCTCGTCCATCAGTACAACGGTATTCTATAAAACAGGCGTTTTTCTCTTCCGTTCCCAAAAGAGAATCTTCAAATAAAAATGCAAAACCCAAGTGAAGCACTGTCAAGAGCATGACAAACCACTGGGTGGCGCTAGAACCATAACCCTGTAGATATTAGGGTGGCATGCTATTGTCAAAAACAGGTGTTGCAATATGTTAATTTATTGCAATTTATATTGTGATTTTTTTGACTATTTGGAAAGAATTGATCATTCTAGCATGACTGGGGTGATTTTGTATGTTTGTATGAAAAAAATATTTTAAAAAAGGTGAAAAAAAGCGGTTTAGAGCCTTTCTCATAATGACAGCACATCATGAAGGGGGGAATAATATGTGTAGACTGATTCTGTATCCTAGTTGAGGAGTAACTGTACATTCAAGCAGAAAACATGAGTTGTTGGCGAGGTGAGCACCAGCATTATTCTGGACACGCCTGCTGCTGCATAAGATCACCTCATTTAAACAAAGGAGGTAATGACGGATATGGGTGGGCAATCTAATGATCTTATATCGTGGATCTTTTTTGTAAGCATATAATCTGCTTTTCAGAATCATTAAAATAAATAAATACCAGCGCTGTCAAAGTGCAAACACAATGCAGAGATTTGTGGTGTGACAGGTTTGGTATCCAGGCAGCCATAGCACAACTAACCATGTGTTCCACTGAATCTGTGGGGACGATTGTGACAAGATCTTGATATGATATTTTGGACAGATAACCAACCTCTAACAGGGATCACTTCGACACCACAAGCCAAATCAGTTTTCCCTGTTTAAACATCAACACGGCAAATGGTGTCTCTGGATATCTTCACAAAGGAAGAAGTTTGCCAAAAGCTCAATTTTTAGTGACCTAAAACTGTGTTTGTCTGTGAATGAAAAGCCAAAACACATAAAAAAGAGGATATGTTTAAAAAAAAAAAACCTGTGTACATGTGGACAAGGCCTAAATAAAATTACATCTTATCTGGAATATACAACCTTAACTCAAATGTTTTTCGACATACATAAAAAGGACTTTTTCTGTCGTAATTACATACAGTGCATACAGAGTACAACTACATCCATACAGTACATTTTCACTATCAAAATTCACGATAAAAACTATCTCTTCAGCTGACAGAACAGATTAAGGTACCTACTCTTTGTCTTCATTTTGCCAGTTGTGGAAACATTCAGGGAAAGGTCAACAGATAGAAATGGTTCAGATGACTACGCTGGTGCTGCTATGGGAGCTTCTATCCTAAGAGACAGAAACGTGACACATGTGAGATTAGAATCAAAGAGGGAGCTCTGATGATTTAATGCATGCAAGTAGAAGAAAAGACAAGGATGCACAAAGAGATGAAAGAAAGAAATTAGCCGGGACTAAAAGTCTAAAGTCACACTGAAGCTCTGGGCAGGTGTATGGAGACAAAGCAGGTATTTGAGGTCGATGCTAACTTGCTCAAAATGTTAACATCCAGATGACAAGCAGGTGCAATATTTACCATTTTATTTAAGCATAATAATATTTGTTTATTAGGCTTCAACAAAAGTACAGCTGAGGCTGATGGGAATGTCACTGGTCTTGCAGGTATTTAAACTAAACATAAACTAAAGTATTCGACACATTGTAGGTGCGTTCCAGGCCCAATGCCATAATACTATTTTGCATGTGAGAAACAGACTTTGCATGTCCCAGTGCACAGTATGTCAAATGCATTATGTCAAAGCACCAGGATGTGGTACAACTGGTTGCATTTTGCAGCATGCTTTTCTGGCCATTCTGACAATCCTACAGGTATGTCACGCTGTTTCCTGCAAGTGCAAACAAGCTTGAGCAGACAGACTCATTACACACTACAGACTGAATGAATATACGTGCAAGATGGTCTAATAATGTTAAGATGTAATATTAAAACAAAGTGGTGGTTCCAACTGTATACTTATTGAATGAAACTGAATAGTTTCTAAGCACAGTTATAATACTTAGTGAAAGTAAAAAAGTGTGTGATTTGGAATGCACGGTATATTTTTCTTTTTTTTTTCTTGCATGGTATATTTTTCACCATAGAGCTAGATTTAAAGTCAGGGAATTGTCAAGTTATTATAATTTATGATGAGATGTCTGAAACTATAACCTTTCGTAGCGATCTGTATAAGAACTAAGGAGACATGTCGCTAAAAGCCACAAATGTGAACCTCATGATGATCAGATCGTGAATGTCAGTACAAATTTTATTGGTAATCCACTACTGATGGAAACTTTTGATTGAAAAACCCATCCAAAACACCATTTTACGAGACTTTATATTAATGTATGATGTCTGAGTAATAACTAGAAAACTCCCTAAATGTACAGTATTTTCAACATGTCTATGGTGACTATTGCGTTTTTTTCATAGTTTTATTCTCCAGCTGATTTAGAAGCAGTCTGATGAGCCCATGTACACCAACCATGTCAATAAAGCATTACATGACCATGGAGCTGCCATTAACAATCAATTACATCTCATGACAGAGCTACTATTGCCTCACATGACCTCTTATAAACAGTGTAGTTGAATCCCACTGCAGTTAACTTGTTAAGGAACATGTCCACTGTGAGCCACAACACACTTGCAATTCATGCATGTTCAAAAGCCCAGTATTTGCACTGCCAGTCTGGATTTCTACTGAATGATAGGTTCCTTGGAGTTACATATTTGCACGATTATTTGGTTTTCAGAATCTGTTGGGATATCCTACTTTAGATCAAAGCAGTGGACTGACTGGTACAGGCAACATTAGAGCCAAAGTGCTAGCAAGGTTAGAAAGTGTTGCAAGAAAGTGGTGAAGAACAACAACAAAAAAGACAGAACACAGTTGCACAAAGAGACTCTCAGCAGACCTCTAGTCCAGAGCATATGTCAGAAGTTGTGTGTGGCTCTTACAGACAGATGGTTGTAGTTCCTCCTGCCGTTACTGCGTCCGGTCTGCATCTCGATGGAGGAGTAGCTGGGAGGCTTCTCTGGCCAATTGTTGCCTTTGCCTCCTTTTCTCCTCCTGCTGTCCTCCTCCTCTGAGCTCCAGGACCCTCTGCGGTGCTGTGGAGGAGAATAGCTCCGCTCCCTCCGAGATGCTCTGCCGTGCAGCTCCTCCATCAGGTCGTCTCGGCTTCGGGTACGAGGTCTGGACCCACCTCCTCTCCTCCCTGCCGAGCTTCCTCTGTCGTGCCTTGATCCCCTGTGTGATTCTCGTCCTCGCCTGTGGTCCCGATCCGAATCGTCGCTGTAATCACGCAGGATCCCCCGCCTGGGAGGAGAGACGTCTCTGTCTCTGTATCCACGGCTGCCGCGGGGGAAACCAGAGCGGTTGGTGCTGCCGCTGGACTGGCTGGACATCCTCTGACCTCCTCTGGCTACATCACCACTACCAGGCACACGCTGGATAATAGGAGGCAAAGTGATCACTCTTCTCTCCATCCCTCTCACCCCCATCTCATCCAGCGCTGACAGCATACTTGGGGGCCCGGGGGAGTAGGGGACAGGTGGAGGGGCAACCTGGGGCTGTGGGTGAGACTGTAATGGGTGCATATTTTGGACTGTATGCGGAACCATTAGAGGCGGCACGACATCCAGCCCTCGCACCTGGTTCTCCAGGTAGTCCAACACCTGGGTGGCACCTTGACCGCTGCTACGCATGCTGCTGTTGTAGTGATGTGGAGGAGGAGGAGGGGGCTGCTGCTGCAGTGCCATGGGAGACATCTGCATGGGAGCCATGGCAAAGTTTTGCTTGGTTGGATAGTCTGCATATGAGCCTGGAGCCAAAGTAACGGAGAGGTCAGACCACAACAGAATTCAGAGATATGCAACAACAATTAAAGCTGCAACAACTGACTGACAGAAACAAGCTATAAACACAACAGTGACACATTTTCATCCTATGAAGTTGAAATGTTTACACACCATGCAGTCATGGTGTAATATCATTCACTTGGGATCTTTGCTTTTGATCAACTGATAAATCGGAGTCCAACATTGACGCTGCTTCTAGCTCTGTTTTTGATCTCTATCAAGTTCTGAGGAAAATATCTGTCTCTCTAGCAGCTAATTGCTAAATATCTCTCATTTGGTGCTGGACTGGTCATATACAGTTGGTTTTTATAGCTTTTTGACTGAAAACAGCTTAAAATGCTGCAGTAAGAGTGGGAAGAGTGAATCAGAACCAGGAGGCTGAAAAATAATAAGGTGAAACACTCCTCTTTTGAGCTAAAGGGAGGCTCGGGGTGGGCTGGTCACAACAAATACCTTTACTTAGGAGTATTTGCTTTCAGTACATTATGTTCCGTTTGTTGCAGTTTTTTCAATAAACTTACTGTGAGTTTACTGGCTAAAATCTATTTGAATAGTACTACTGTGCACCAAACAAATAAAAGAAGAAGCTCACTTAGTCTGCTTTCAATTATTACAGTGCACTTAGAAATTAGGCTTAGAAGCAACAGGGAATTCTTCGAGGACTTCTTTGCCCTGAGTTTTGCCTTTTAAACTACATAAACGCTGCACTAACCATCTGATGGGGGTTCTACACAGCACTACTCAAGGCTAAACTACAATCACATTCATGCTTTAGAAGAAAAATAAGTCATTTTGTGTAATCAATGTTTTGATTTCATGTTCTTTTAAAGTTGTATTCAAATCTGGTGCTTTTGTTTTTGTACTATCATTAGAAAAACAAAACTACTTATATCATTGTGTGCTTTTTGCTGATATACATGTTTGCACAGAGTCTGTGTTCTATTTGACATCTTTGTGTCTTCCAGCTTCTGAGGCCAAACCAAACACACGCCCTCAAATGATGCAACAAAGCATTCAACAAAGGAATAAAGGTTAAGGCTCATTGTGCTTTTGTGTCACTCACCTGAATACAGCACGGGGACGCCCTGTGAGGACGCATTAGAGCTAATAGGAGCGTAAATGGGTTGACCATTCATCCAGGGTGCCATGGCCTTCTGAGCCTCTTTCAGCATCCGGTGCTGCATCACAGCTGAAAGAGCACAGAGGATCAAGCATTCAGTGTTTGAAGTTGGATATATAGATAAAATAAGAGCGAGAATGTTTAGGTAAAGACTGGATCATGTCAGTCTTTGTGGGCTTTAAAAATCACACAGCAGAAATTTGGAAAGCAGCGTAAGGGAAATCATCCGTCACTGACTTTACATCTGTGCTTTTCCTGTGTCTTCAGTAAAAGGGTCTGTTATTTTACTCTGTTTGCAAAGTGCAAGTATCAGCCATGTTCCAAATCACAGTGTTGTGACAAACAAAGTAAATCAGTTGATGGGTAAGATAGAGATTTGACTTACAGTGTATGGTTTTTTAAAAATGTCATACCACTGATGTGTCTCATCCACCATGCGATTATATGACACACAATGACACATTCGGCAGCTGACATTCATTTTCAAAAGAAAGATTAATGCTGCATACCACATACAAAACATGTTCTGAAGCAAAGAAAGTCAAACAAGTTTTGCACATGAATACAATTCGACCTATGAAATAAGAGCTCCGTGTCCAACACATCTTCTCTTTGCGTCTGTGTGTTTGTTTGTGAACGTCAACAAACAGTGAACCAAGTGCATTTTCTGAAGTGCTGTTTTTAAGAGATGCTCGTATTTTTTTTTTTGCTTTTTATGTTACTTCTTCAACTCAGCTAAAGAAACCATTGCATTTATTTGACAGCAGTAGTTACAAGTTATTTCATGGACTTAAAGTCTCAGTTTATGGAAGACATTACATTCTTTTAGATTAAATGAATCAACTGTGTATAAACTAGTGAAAATCAGATATCTTTATCGAACATAAAAATACACCTCCATTTTCTATAACTTTATTCAGAAATGACATGAAATAATGAAACACTGGTGATTATTTAATATAATGAACACTTCTACTTTGGATACTTTAAGTACATTCTGCTGTGTACTTTTACAAAGTTAAGATCAATGCAGATGCAGTATTTTATTTCAGTTCATGAATTTAAAAATTGTCGTATTGTCATTTTTACTTAATAAAAGTTTAAATACTTTTTGCACCACAGACGTGCCTTCCTCCTGATTTGATCAGGGGATTTTACCTCCTTGCCAGTTGTGTGTAAACAATAAACAAAGGACAAAAGCATCTCTCCTACCTTTTTCCGGGCAGCAGCATGTCTGAGGACAACATGGACAGCGGACGTAGCAGCAGCACCTCTGTGGACAGCACTGACAGCAGCATATACAGAGGAGCATGATGAGCAGGAGAGCACCGAGGATGATCAACAGGACTGTCAGCCAGTCTGCAGCACAGGACAGGAAAACATGATGACTGATATTTCAGTCTTTCACATTTTGAGTATCTTATTCGATCAAACTTAGCTAAATGAGGCCACTTACGGAACACGATGAGTTTGACTTCTCGATCTGAGTCTCCTGTGGTGTCTCCAGCAGCATCAATGCTGCAGAAATACACACCGTTATCCCACCACATCACCTCTGTGATGACCAGGTCAGCCTCTGTGACAGAAAACAGCACTTGAGCATTAGAAGGCAGGTTAGGTTTAGAATTATTCTCAAATGGATCACTGCAGTAAAAGTCAACTAAAATTTCTTTTCATACAAAAAGATGTTCAGCAAAGCTCATAAGCATTATATGTGTTTAAGTATCTTGTTGAACACAGTTTTTGTAAGGGATGTGTGAGATTAGTTGACTTGACGATGAAATGTTGCTGTCCTCGCTAATTGGCACTAAAAACACGAGCTGGTTAAACTAATTATTTGTTGCATCTATGATGTTGTGCAGCCACCTACAACTACCCCCCTCTCTCTATGACATTGTGACCCAACAAGGTGGAAAGCAGGACCAGTTTCATAGAACCTGAGCGGTCTGGCAACACTGTAATCTAAAAACTAAAAAATATGGTTGTATGTAAGCTCTTTATGAATAAACTGACTTATAACCCATTGACTGGAGCGATGTGTAACCACATTCAACACAGGCATGTGGGCATATTATTAGTGAGTTGTTGGCATGCTTTTTGGAATCAAAGTGCAATGTTCACACACACAGCACTAAGTTCCACAGATTCCAGTGGCATTCATTGTACAATGTGGTTGATGAAGGATGTGGTTAACAGTTTCAGATTGCTATTTTTGGACAATGCTTGACCTTATTAAATACACTGTGCTTTTATTTTTACTTCTAGACTGGTACAGCAGTCTAAGCTGAATTTCTGTTTCATCAATAGGGAAGTCAGTGGTTAGGAATATCTGTAGTCTTTATACTGTGTTTGCTTCAACTTGCACAAAAACAAAAATAAAGCCAGTAATATTATAAAGCAAGTAATGCACTGACTGGAGAACACATGCTCAGATACCACAATAAAACTCTTAAATATCCAAGCAAAAACAGGACATTGTCCTTATTTCTACAAAGCCTGTATGGTGTCTTAAGATGTAAACAAATCACAAATTACTCTAGAGTGAGATTACACATTTTCATTAAGATGGAATCAGACTTACTGTTTTGAATAGTAATTTTGCGTTCTCTGTAGTCTGCGCCCAGAATGGGCTCATTGAGGCCCCTCTTCTGGATCACTGTGCGAACTGTGCGCTGGCGGTCCGGACAGTCGTTGGACGGGTCCTGACCCAGCTGCAGAGCCGCCTGATAGGCTTCAGAAAGAGAGGAAAAATAGTGAAACAGGTTCAACTTATTGCATTTTTCTATTAAAGTCAGTGTCAGTGTTACTTTGTACTGCTCAATTCTTTGTTCTGCGTATTTAAGTACAACCATCTTTCTATCTCTAGAAATATAGAACAGTTTGCCACATATTAAAACAGATTTGATGCTGCTGCTTCAAAGACAACATGTGCCTTATGATATTAGGTTGATAAGATATTTTTTCTTACTTGCAGTGACATTTTGCTATTCTAACATCAGTACTACAGACTACAGTTTGGGCTTATCATGGCAGGAAAAGGTGTAATAATAATATTAAAAGTAAACTGGTTCCAGGGAATAACTCATGAAAACATTTAATGGAGAAGTCAGTGCAGTACAAAGAAGCCAACACAAACATAACCAGGACCGTGAAACCGAAACAGCCACCATCACTCTCAGTACTTAAACCTGTGCTCGCTCTTAGAAAGGTATTTAGGAATTTTCTGCAACCACATTTCAAGAAAAACAACTAAATCAAACATTTGAATGAATTTTTTTTTCTGAGAGAAGAATGTCTGCCAGAAGAGTTTCTGCTCATTTTGCTGCAAGAAATACTGCAGTTGAATGCAACATGTTTGCAAGACTGAAACAATGCTCTTGTATGGTGTGAACATCCTGGTTAGGTTGTCTATAACTTCTATGTGGGTAGAAAAAGTACACTGACAAAGGGCTGTAACTATATGCACTTTGAGTAGGTGCACAGCAGTTTAAAAGCCATAATGGAAACAGTAACTTCTGCACACTTACTCCAAAGTGACGATTAAAAATCTAAATCAAGTTCATGACATTTTGATCCAATGCAGCTTTTCATAAGATCAAAATGATTAAAACAAGCTTGCTTTGGAGTAAGTGTGCAGGTTTGTTTCCACTAAATAAATGACATGCCAAATACATTTTGAAATGAGTAAAATGCACTAAAGAAAACACAAAATTAATATTGTTCGCAGCATGTTTTTGTAAAAAAAAAAATAAAAAAATCACAGAGCCAATATTTGACCACAGGCTTCTCTCTGGAAAAAATACAAAAGTAAACACTATTCAGTGCTGTAAGAGTTTGCATGCACGTTCTTCAACTGGTGGGTCTAACGTCTTAACATCGAACCCCTTTTTACTAAAACACACCAAAGGTTCAGAAAAAATTGATCTACTGAACTCTTTGGGTAAAAATCATGCTGCATCACTATATGCTGCAACATTTCAACCTTTACAAGTTACAGGAGAGAAACTGCTGTTGGGCTGCTTTACACACGTTTTACTAAATACAGTCTTGTTGTTGCTGTGTGCTATCCTAAAATATTTTGACATTTTAAATGAGAGGGCCAGTAATTGTTCGGGGATTAATCGTAGGGAGGAAGAAAACCCTCAGTGAAGGACATGGGTGAAATCATGTTCCAGGAAGTTAGTTTTTTTTTTTTTCACCTGAGCACACAAAGCTCTCATTGATTGCTCAAGACTTTGACTTCTCGTAACAGGAAAAACAAAGGTGTAATCAATCAATACTGTTTCAATTATTTGTCCCACTAAAACACACAACTTGAACTCCTGATTACAGAGGAGCCATCATTAATGTCACCAGCAACACCCGGGCTTTGATTCAGAGACATGTTTTCTCCATAAAAACATTTTTTCTGTCCAAAAGGGTTCTAACTGTCACATGTGTTACATCAAAAGTAATTCCATCTCAACACTGTTTTGCAGAGGCACCATCGCTGCCTTATGGGCAAACCGCCACCCAAGACAACTGTGACCGGCTCAAAGAAACACCAGCAAGTCAGAGCTTATTTTTCCACTATAGCAGAATTATTGCAGCCGGACCAAGGCTGTTC
Organism: Stegastes partitus; assembly: GCF_000690725.1. Classification (NCBI taxonomy): domain Eukaryota; kingdom Metazoa; phylum Chordata; class Actinopteri; family Pomacentridae; genus Stegastes; species Stegastes partitus. The sequence goes on from NW_007577786.1 coordinate 636,578, forward strand.
TGCAGACTCTTACAGATGATTCTCAGGAGAGTTAAATGCATTCTTTTTCCTACCCTTTTACTCCATGGAGCATTATCTTGAGATCCAGATCTTATAATGACATCCATGTATTTTTTAACTATTGTTTTCTGGCCTTCTGGCTTTATTAGTCAGGATAGTGAAAGAGCGAGACAGGAAAGTGGGGAGAAGAGTGGGAGGAGGACCTGCAGCAAATGGCCATGAGCAGGACTCAAACCCTGCTATAGCCCCTGTTGATGGGTCGCCCGCTCAACTGGGTGAGCTACAGGGGTGCCCATAATGACATCCATTTATAATTGTGAGACAGTAAGTCACAATTATAAATATTCACACTTCCACACAATAATGCAAAACACAGGACTATGATGCTGCAAAAAGGTGCTTCACATCCTGAGTCCTGTGTGGTGAGGAAAAGCATTTTGGTTAAAGTTGGTAAACGGCTGTAGCTTCAGTTAAATATTCAACAAGTTGTGTATAACCTCTGTGCACCTTTTAATTCACATAACTTTTTTTCCATCACATCCTTTGGTTCAGCAGCATAACTGAATTTTAACATTAGACTCTCCTTGCACCTGCAGCCTCACCTGTGGAGTAGAACTCCAGTACCGGGTCTTTACAGAAGGACTTGTACCTCCAGGTGACCAGGACATCCTGAGGGTTTGCTGAAGTCGAGTAATCGCAGCGCAGAATCACACTGGCGAACAGCATCGTCCTCCTCTCCGTCTCCGGAACAATCACCTGAATGGACAGCAGCTCTGCAACAAGCAGGAACAGAGCAGCGAGATGAAATGGAAGATAAAATGTGAAACAGCAGCTTACGTGCCTCACAACTCAAATTACAGCAACTTCAGACTAAAGAAAATCTCAAGTGATTTCTCTGGAATGCTGGATCGGTAAGAATCTGGCCGGACTGGTTAACACTTTACTCCATAAGTCTTTAACTGCAGCACGTTCTGTACTGTGTCATTAGAAGCAATAACAGCTGTCAGTCACGATCCATAATGTTGAGTTTAGAAAAACAAACTGATGACAGGAAACCACTGCTGATGAGAGAGGACAAATATCAGTCAAGGTTGAAAGTAAAAGCTAAGAACTTTATCTTGTCTGATGTGTAACAGCTTTTCTAGGTTATTTATGTATCCAAATATAATCAAAATTAGGGCTGCATGTTTTATGATAATTTTCTACTATTAACTGATGAATGACTATAATTACAGCTCTAAGATACATTAGAGTCATTAATATCAAAGGGGAAAGTCAGACAGATCATAATACAAGCGGTAAAGACATTCAGAACAACTAAACAAAAACAACAAAGGCCATGAATGGAAAACAAATATTAGCTATCAATATTCTGAACCAGAAGTAAGGACTGAAAATATTAGTAGATTAACTGATCCAACCGTAGAGCAAACAGTTAATTGATGAGCAGACGAGGTGTTCTGCAGATTAATCAATACTGAAAACTGTCATTAGCTGCAGCACTGCACGGCTGATTAAAACAACTGATTACAACTGATTTTTTAATATATATAATTGTGTGCAATCAGTGTTTGTTTTCAAGACACATTTTGGCAGAACATACATAAAAGAAGCAAAAGGCGACAGCACAGTTTGACATATTATGCAGGTATCATCATACTTGTAGAAAAAGAAGAAAACTTAGCTCAGAGCTGCAACAATCAATCAAATGTCAGCTATTCAATTAAATAACTATTTAATTTTTCAAAAGAAAAACCTAAAAATTCTCAGATTTTAGCATCTTCAGTGTAAATATTTTGTGGTTTCTTTGCTCTTCTATGACAGTAAACTAAATATTTTTGGGATGTGGTGAAACAGGACACTTGAGGATGTCATTTCTGGCTTCAGGAAACACTGATCAGCAGTTTGCACCATCTACTGACATTTTATATCATTAGTTATATTGAACGGCTGCAACTAATGATTAGAAATAAAAATTAGTTGCAAACTTACTTATGTAAACTAAAAAGAGAAGTGAACATTTTCATCCATTGTTTAAGAGAAAGTACATTAGTCAGACTGCTGTGGGTTAAAATCGAAGTTTTCAGGGGGTGGTTTTGTGAGTAATTCATTCACAGCGAGTCCTTGTTTACACATGATAGCTGACAAACACAAACTATATCAAAATGTGCAGCTTCTGTTGTTAAAAAAGGAAAAATAGCTAAATATCCAGATGAATGGTGACTGTAGAAAACAGAATTACACTCCAAGAACCTTCAGGTGAGTGTCTGTAAACATTTTAGTAATATTAATATTTAATAGAAAAGAAACAAGCCAAAAACTTCTCTGGATTTGACTTTTTTTTGGATCAAATTCATAATTTGTATTTACTTAATTCTAAACATGCAACTATAAGATGATGCCAGATGTACAGATAGTCGAGTTTACTTTAAAGATTAATTAAAATCCAAACTAAGCAATGAGATAAATTCAATTTCTGAAAGTTTGTGACAAGAAAGCTGACAATTAGTTTCATTACAGCATCTCTTTTTTTAATGAGCTGTTTGGATGAGATTTTTTTAAATTTTTTTTTATTTTTTGTTTTCTAGAAATCTAGTGCAGTCACGTGACGGCGCTCGGCCTTGTCCTGTTTACACCTGTCGATAATTAACCTCAAGACTTTACTGTTAGTTTCGACTGTTTGCTCAAAGTGGCGTCTCTCGACATTCCTCAGGATAAACAGAAAAGAAAAACACGGTATATGTTAAGAATAACAAACTTTAGGCGGCCGGTGTGTTTACTATAAAGAGTTTAAAGCCTCACCTGTGGGCAGGTGAAGCAACAGGAGCGCCATCAGTATCATGTTCCCCATCTCGTTGCTCTTTATCCTCCAGCGGAAGCGTCGCTCTCTACTATCCGATAGGCGACAGAAAATCCACGAAAAATCCGAAATGTTGGCAGAAAACCGTGATGGAGACGCAGCTCTGCATAGTATCCAGACTTTTCCCCTTCAACACGGCATGTTAGTCCGGCTCAGTTCGCTGTTTGTGGCTGAAGGAGGAGCAGTTTGTGGCCGCGGAGACGAAGCGGAGAGTCGGAGGTGAATGTTGCCCCTCCCCCACCCAGATACAGGTGACATCACAGGCCCCGCCCCCTCTGACAGGTGCAACATGGAGGAAAGAAACGAGGAACAAACAGTCCTGAAGACTGAAAGAAGGTAAAAAATCAGCACAAATCAACAGATTTGTAGAATAGTTTCTCCTCAACCATCTCTGATTTTCCTGGAATCTTTACAGCATAAATATAGATATTTAAAATGATTAATTTATTGAATTAAAATAGCCCATCTACCCACTTTATCAATTTCTGTGCATT
>NW_007577786.1:641357-664318 GCF_000690725.1 Stegastes partitus
GTGTATAGATAATGGATGGATGGATCCTACAGACAGTTTATGGGAGCCTCAGAAAGTGTTTAAATCAGTCTCTTCTTTCACAGCTTTAAAGGTGCAGAGTGTTACACGGAGAAACAGACAGCTTCATTAACAAATGTTACTGCTTCTAATGTGTTTTGGTTTATATTGGGTATAACCACGTTGCAGATTCATTTTTCCTGTGAATGCGAACATTCCCTCCATCAGTCACAGGGTTTGTTTACTCTCAGTGTTGCACAAAAAGGGAATAATCTGAACGTAAACTGAATGAAGGAGAAGCAGGCCAGCTCTTCCTACGTGATGATTTTCATTTGTGTGTTTGTGGCAAACAGCCCGAGTGTAAAGTTCACTCTCGGGATGAGTCACGTTGAACAAGCGTCGAGCTCTTTGTGCCAGGATGTTTACGCCTCTTACCGAGGACACAGACCCCAGTGAGCTTCAGCCCAAAAACACAAAACAAACCCGCCCGAGCTGAACTCAAGTGCAGTTCTCTGCTTGCTGAAGTGTGCTGGAAACCTGAGAAAAATGCTGCAGAGATGAAAAGCTTTGCAATCACATGTGTTTACGTCTCCGTTCTGGTCCTCTCTACATGCCACTTTCTTATTTCCTTCTTTGTCAGTGTTTCCTGACATGCAGCACCTTTGACTTTGAGTGTCTTGGTAGCCAGTATGTGCAGTTTCGCTTTAGTTTTTATTGATTTAGCCTCATTTTGCTTTTAAATGAATGAACAAATAAACCCTGGCAACCATCACAAAACAGAAAAACCCACAAATGATGACAAAGAGACAAAAAAAATAACCACAAAAAGAAGCCAAATGATTAAAGACACGAACAGAAAACATGAAGTTACACAAAATGACTCCTCAGAGAAGAAAAGGAGCGCACAGAGGCACAAAACCCTGAAGCAGTTTGTATAAACATCATAAAGCTGCACTCAGGCTTGTTTTAAGAACGTGTACAGACTGTGTGTAGTTGTGCAGCAAAGACTGTCAGTAAAGCTCTCTGTGTTGATTTAACTGTGTATATTTGATAAGCTACGATAAAAACACACTCTTTGTCCAAGTTACACAAGAATTATCACAAATATTATCAGACACAAGAACCACTCAAAGATCTGTGGCAGACGATAGGTCCAAAATAAATCTTGCCAAAACAACTAACAAGTTCTGCCAAAATCAGAAAACCTGCATGACCTAAAACAAATGTGCATGTTTAAATAAACTTTTTAAAAAAGTCAGATTTTATTTATTAAACCCAAAATCACGTTAAGTCAGATATATTCCCCAAAACAGGATTTTAAAAAAATTAGAAGAAAACACAGCAAGAATTGGCAAAAATGCAAAAGATGTTGTGTTTACAGAGAAGACACAAAGTTTTCAGTGTAAAAGATCAGAGTGTCTGTTAAAAGTGTGAAAATATGAAATATTTGTGTTAAGAAACTAACAGCATATGTCACAGTTTGTGACTTTAAAAATGTTAATTTGAATTTCTGGTATAAATATAAAAACATATGACGTGACTCATGATGGTTTCAGTGTTGTGGACAACTTTCTACCCAGCTGGGAAACTTTTAGTTTAACTTGGCAGGTACACATTGCTTTTGAGTGAGTTACTATAATTTAAGCACTTTTTTTTTGCCCCTTTGAACAGTTTCCATGTACAAAAAGCTACTCTGGATTAAAAAAAAGCATTTCTGTGAGAGTTCAACAGACTGACTTTGACATGCAGTAGCTGATTAATGTAAAAAATAAATTTTATTTTACTGCAAGTAGGTTGAATCTTTTTTTCCTTTTCAAATTCTTAATCAGTCATAGCTCTGGGAAACACACAACACAGGTTTGTATTTGGTACAACTTTTAATTTTAAGACTTTTAATGTCACTTTGAAGTTGAACGTGGTGATTGAGGATTTTTTTTCTCTCACTATTTTCTGACATGTTATAGACCAAATGATGAACTGATTGATTGACAAAATAACAGCCAGATGAATCAATAATGGAAGTAGCTGTCAGGTGCAGTGGTTTCTATATGATCTGTTTGATGTAGGAGAGCAGAGACTTCGTTTGAGTTTTCTTTATTCAAAAAGTAATCAAGCAGTGCAATTACAGTCTGCAGAACAAATTCAAGGTGCAGTATTTATATACAGTCACTCAATAAAAGACAAATGCAAAAAAAAAATACAACGTGAACCTGAGTTGCAGAGTACTGAGGGAGAATATGAAGACTGGAGGCAGCTGAGTGTTACACAAAACTATTCTGAAATTGGCAAATAATAATAATAAAAAAACAAGCATCTTGGCACGAGTAAAAGACCAGTCACTCAACTCATGAAATTCAACAACTACAGCACCCACCACATACATAAAATCTGTAAAACATACATGCACAAATACACAAACATAATTCATGCATGAGTGAAATCCATAAACCGTCCCGTACTGACAGAAACGACTGCACGTGCACATTAATTTCCCGTCCACTACTGCTGTTTTTCGGCGGCGTTATTTCAGTGAGATGAGCCAGGCTTCATGCGGCTGATGGCGGAACTGTTAGCCCCTCCTGCGTAGCTGCAGGACGGTTATAATGAACGGACTGGCAGTGCTTCGGAGTCACACTATGAGAGAGTCCCTGCTCAGTGCAGTGCTCTGTTAGGGAAATACACCGAGAGCCACAAGTTAGAGACGTCACACTCATGCTTTGTTAGTGCAGCCCGGCGAATGAGCTTTATGATGACTCACAGAAATCATGCAGTTGTAGTTAGTTCTTGGATATTTAGTGAGCTGGTAAGCATTTCTAACACTGCGAGGGTTGCAAGCAAAGCCATGGTATACATATGAGTAATTTGCTTTCTTTAAAAGTACATTTATGTAAAAAAAAATAAAAATAAAAATGCTACTGCTACATATGAACTCATGTAAAAACTAATGATTCAGTGTTAAGACCATCAATCTTTTTCGCACAAGAAACAAACACATTATGTTCACAATACTGTAAGACATGTTCAGATATTAAAAGACAAGGCAGAATTTATTTAGTTTGTTTTTTTTCTGTCAACAAATCACATGTAAGAACCAAAACCAGCACTGTGTTAGTCCACTTCCATCCACTGTCTGCTGCTCAGTCCCACTGGATCCTACTGGAGGTAGTCAAACATTAACCTGCAGTAACACGTTTGTCCACTTGGTGGCAGCAGAACAAACTAAACACTGATTTGTTGAACATGCCAACAAAGTTCCATTCAGTTCAGTTTGATTTATATAGCACCTATTATCAATGTAAGTCATCTAAGGGCACCTCATATACAATAATATATTATAGAGAGAAACCCAACACATCCAACTAGTCACTTTAAAGAAGCACTTTGGTGATATTGGGTCGAAAAAAAATTCCCTATTTAACAGGAATAAACCTCCAGTTGAACCAGGTTCAGACACAGCGCCTATCAACCTCCACTGAGCTGCTTTTCAGACCTGAAAAGACTGTATCATTCATTTGGAGTCATGTTTTGGACCACCTGATGAATTCAAGTCAAACAGTCACTCTCTTTTAGCTCTATTTTTGGTCTCCACCAACTCCTGAAGGAAATATCCAATCCTTTCGCTCATAAATGCTAAACTTTTTCAGTATTTTAACACTAAATCTGCCATTTAATGCAAGAAAGCAATGAGCTGAAGGCGAATAAAGGCCTCCAAAGAGCAGATGGGAACTGTGATGGGTACTAATGATTTGTGAGTTTGTAATTATGAGCAACACCTTTCAAATTATGCAGGCATCTTAACTAATGCTCAGGTCACAAATAGAATTTTATTTAATTTTTTCATTTTTGTAAATACATGTATGTAACCAGGACACAGTTTTCTTTTTAAAAAGGGTTTAATCATTTACTAAAACAGCCAGGCACTGTGGTTTTTAGCAAAGGATACTCAAACAGGAGTAATTTGTGCAGTTGTTGGGAACTGTTCAAGGTTGTGGACTGATACACATTTAGTGCTCTACAGATTATTTATCACAGCCGGATTCTGTCTGTGGGACTGAGTCAAAATGAACTAAAGTTTATTAATCTTCTGAATGCCAAAACCTGCCAGCAGGTTTGAAAGGCATTTGAACAATTACCAAAGTTACGCCATTTACAAAAGCAAAAAGCTGTAAAAAGAGAAAGAATGATTGGATTTTCAACTTTCCAACAGTCATTGAACTATTTCATAAAAATAACTGTATTCTACGTGTCTTGTTTAAAAATGTACTAAAAAAAAAAAAAAAAAGATTCTGCAGTAAAAGAGACACAGATATGCCAAACATTTGCATGACAAAACTTCAGGGACTTTCTGGCTCAACTGTGTTCACACAGAGCTCATAGGAGACAAGCATGGAAATAAATAAAATTGCAAATAGTTGACATATCTACAGCGTGTAGAGCCCTGTGTTGCTTTCAAGTTTTGTAACATAAATAGTCCAGGAAATTCAAATTTCATTTTTTTTGTTATGATTTATGGCTTGTTGACTGTCATACTAGACATTACTGAATTCTCTCTGCATGCAGTCATAGTTGTGCTGTTTCCAAAGAGGTGCAGGATTATATTATAGTGAAAAATGATGCCACAGTAAGGAAAAATAGGACAGCAGCAGAAAAACCATCCAGAAACTGCTTGCAGTTCAGAGGGTTACACTCACACAAGATGTGACTCAGTGTGTTTGTTTAATAGTGTTTTAATAGTTCAACTCTACAGAGAACACTTGATACTAGGATCAGTTCTTTGCTGGTTTTGGTGCTTAAATGGTATTTGCTGACAATAAGAAAAACATAGGATGTCGCCACACTTATCCTGTGACTATTTACAGGATTCAGAATCTCCTTTCCTGAGGAGCAGAAGAGGAAGGAAGTCCTTGTTCCTGCTACAAGTAACTCACCAGGTTTCGGCTCCTCTCTCTGTCCTCTCGGCCCCCCTGCAGTGTCTGGGACATCCCCTGGTGGGGCCGGGTGTAAGAGAAGGGTCTCGAGGCTGGTTCTGTGGTCCTGTATCTGTCTGATCGGGGAGGATCTGCTGTGCGGTACCGGTCCGCCGTCAGGTCGTTCCTGCGGTACCGCTCGGCCTCCCGCTCAGAGTACGGAGGCAGAGGGTCCTCCTCTTCTGGACGGTTGCTGGGCGACCGGCTGTAGTAGCTGTCCTTTCCTCTGGAGCTGCCTTTAGAGGGAGTGTCACTGTCCTCGTCCGCCCTCCCAGCGCCCCCCCGGCCCCTCGCCTTGCTCTCCAGCACACTGTTGAGGAAGGCATCGTCGTAGCCTCTGCTCTGGGGCAGTCGAGAAGGCCGATCACTGTCCCAAGTGTCCCTTCTCTTTTGCGGTAACGGCGAGGGGCTTCGGCGACCCCAACGGTCGTCCTCGTCTCTGTAGAAACGCCTGGGGGGGCTGTAATCCCGCTCATAGGGCCGGTCCGGAGGCTCAGCCCGACGACCGCGAGAGCCGTAAGACTGAGCGAATTCCTCCAGCTCGTCCAGGGAGCCGGTTCGCCCTCGTCGGCCCAGCGTCTTTCTCTGCAGGTGCTCTGAGCGAGGGTTCCACCTGCAGCAGGACGGAGCAACACAACTCACACATGTTCATAACAGAGGAAACAAAAATGGTGATTGTTATTGTTGTTATTTGTTTATCTCAAGTCACAGTCATTCTGGAATCATCATTGTTTTTCTGTCTTTTAGCCATCTTTCTAGGGATGCCGCTGCCAGTAATGACCCAAACATCTCCACCAAGATGGATTTCCATGAAATTTTTGTACAAAACTGGATAATGAGTCCTTATCATTTTGATGCTACTTTAAACTTTTCTCTGGTGTCAACCTCAGCACAAAATTTAAATTTCCCTAATGTCTTTTGATTGTCCTGGTTGGTTTCACCTGTGTCCCCTGAGTCACCTGTGTCTTGTCTTCCCATTTAGTTCCTGGTGTCTAAACAGTCTAGTCTTTCTGTTGTCTTGTGCCATTTTGTCCTGTTTGCTGCTGTGATGTTTACCTGCCTGTGTTTTTGGATTAGATTTTTCACTTGTGAAGTTATTTTTACCCTGAATCACCAGCAGCCCTTTGTTTATTCACATCTGGTCATTTTGTCGGTAAGTTTTGTCTTTTGTTCCCACACCTGCCTGTGCCGGTTGTGTGTGCCTGCATTTAGGTCTTTGCCTGACACAGCTGAATGTGTTTGGATTTGGAAAGCTTGTTGTACAAAATTAGCAATATAAAGACGTCACCTTAGGCTCTGAGAAATCAGGGTTGCTGTCATTTAAGCTGTATAAGGAACAAATCTAGAAAACCAGATGAGCACACACTTAAAACACGCAAAGACAGTTGAAGTTTTAATTTGATTTGACACTTTTGTTAAAATGTGCATTCATGTTAGATTTTGAGCCAGATTTTGTTTTTTTTTTTCAGTTACATTTTCATTTTGGTGTTTCCAGTTTTTGTATCCTAGCACTTTTAGGCCACGGTTGTCTCCACCTTTGTGTACAGTTACCATGGTTACAGGTGTTATTCTGGTCTGTGGTGAGGTTATTATAAAAGGATCAGTGTCCATGGTCCTCTGCTCTGCAGTGACACAACAGATAAGACTGTATCCTCAGTAAATCCTGTTATCATTTCCAAACTCAGCCTCTCTCTGACACAGCCGTACAGCTACACTCTCCTCAGTAAACACTTAAATGTCTGGTTTAGATTGAAAATGAAGGAAGAGATTTTCGACATGAAAAACTGGTCACCAATAAGTATTATTCATCATTGTTTCCGTTGATGCATTTACCACTGCCTCCTAACCAGTTGCCCCAACACATCCTACTGTTGTCATGGAGTCTCTTGATATTTAAATGACCACCTGATTGAGGTGAAGCCCTGTGATTGGCTAAAGCCTCCCACCACATGCTAGATGTTTCTAAAGCCTGAAAACAGGACCAGGAGGAGATGGGGAAGTCTCACGTCTTCTCAGACCACTTGAATGACAATAATATAATCAAAAAGTATCTTTTCACAACCCAGTTCTGATTCTAAAAGGCTTTCCCTCCAAACCCTATCGTCTCTATCAAAGAGTAGCTGCCAAAGTACAAATCTGCTCTGCTCCTGCTTTAGAAAGTTTGTCTGCGCTGTTTGCACAGATGTCCTGTTCTTCATTTTGAGTGTATCCTCTCAGAAATACATTCTGGACAGTAGGACTACTTCTGCACTATTACACAGCCTCTGCTCCCAGATTTGTGCTCTACTGCATGGATCTGAACTTCTGCTGGAAGTCAATAACTACTACAGGACTCTCAAACTAGGCTGAAAAGTTTGTTTTTGCCCAGTAATTCCCAAAAATGACTGCCTACTCCAGCCATACACAGAAAAACTGCTAACATCTGCAAAGTAACTGATGCAGCTGTCCACATTACCTGCGGTCTAGCTCGTCATCTGAGAGGTGGCCTCTGTCTCGTCTGGGTCTTCTCGTCTGTGTGGGTGGAGCTGCTCTCAGCAGCGACTGGTCGTCGAGGTCAGCGATGGGCGGCAGCGCCTTCATCTGGACCGCCTGATAGGTGTGTCTGAAATCTGTGTTCCCTCCATCATGAAGAGAGCTCAGCTCTGATAAGCTGCTGGCTGTTGGGACAGACACATCGCTCAAATGACATCTGCTGTTTATAAGTGAAACATCATCTCTTTGGAAATACACATCCCAATTTTTGTGAAACCACACACAGAATAACTGCGATCAAAAAATTGTGACATTTCACAGAAGAGGAGTAGGATGAGGTCTGCTGGAGGTACAATGAGTCACCTAAAACTACTGTCACACCCAATCTAACAAACGTGTCTGGTTTTCAGAGGATTTACGTGCAATTATGAATACCGTAATAACAATAATAATAACAATACTATGAATTGATACTTTTAAGGTTACTACAACTAAAGCTTTTTCTGTGTGGCTGAAGCTTGATGTAACTGTTTCTTTATTACATTCAGCCAAGTATGTACGCCACCCTGCTGCTGTTAATACTCTCTATTCGCTACCCCAACAAAGTCACTTTTTCCTCCTGTGAGTTGAAAAATGAAGCAATGCCGTTGTTGCAAGAAAGTTCATCACCCCTTAAAATTTTGATTATGGTCTGAATAACCCAAATACACAACAATATTTCTTGTACGTTGCATCAGATAAGATTGACATAATGTAGGTGATGTAATACTGCATCGGCTGCGACTTTCAGCTCTATAATCACGCTGTGCAAGAGTTGCAGTTGAGTCATTTCTTGCTGTTGACCTTCTCATTTTGTTTTCAGTCTAAAATGGTAAACCGAATCAAGTTGAGGGCTTCTGATAACATTTCGGCCATAAATGTCATGCTACAAAAATTGTCAAATAAAAGTTTTAAATCCTCATTTTAAAAATGAAAGATGGCATATGTGAATATAAAATATAAATCCTCTAGCTTTGCCTAAACTACTGTTTCATTCAGTATCTTTCATTTATATTTACAGTGCCTACTTACTGCTTTTCAACATTGAATCATGGTCAATTTAATTTGACTTTTTTTGACAAGAGTTTACAAAAAAGTCATATTTTTTCACATTTACTTAGCAGAAATCTGTTTTCACTTTGACATACATTTCTTGTCAAAAAATGACAAATTTAATTGACCCCAATTCAATAGAATTTCACAATAAAATAGTGATGCTATTCATTATTGTACCATACAATTGCAAAAAGGGTTAAAATGTGACATTCTTAAGTAATGCATGTCCTCTGAACACCATTGTCTATATTTCTGACACATTTTTACTCATTTGCATCATGAGTAAGAACCAGTGGGCTTGGGGCTGACAGACACACACATGCTAGGGAGGTCAGAAAGTAGAGACGAATGGCTGAAGACTGTTTCTATGGAATTTGTTGACTATAAACAAATATTCAGCCTTGTACCTCGTCCTTGTTTCTGATGATCTGGCAGACATTAAGCTGTACCTACTGCTGCTACTAAGCCACTACGGCATAAACACTATAATGATGCTCCATGCTAATGAGGTGTCCAATGGGGTTGGGCAGCATGATGATATGTACAGTGAATAAGGTGAGATTATATAAATTTTACTGCATACTATTAGTGTGAAGGTTGTTGCTTCAATATTACATTTTTTGTGTGTGTACTGGGTAGTGGTGAACAATGTGCAGAGAAGGTTTAAGGTCAAATATTTATGCTTTTTTTTTTTGCATAAATAAGATGAAGGACTTTCAGTTTGTAGGATATGCAGTAACAATTTCTCTACTGATTTCCCAGAAAACTTATGAACATGGATGTTAAGAAATGAATGTAAGGATTAGATGGAGACTAGTTAAGTCACACAAACCATGCACATAACAGAGAAACACTAGAACACACACATACACACACGCTGCCACACAGAAACTGTCCTAATCTGTGCAGGCTTACGTTTGAGTGCAGCCATCTTGTGGGATGGAAACTGAGCCAGCTCCTTCTCTATGTAGTACAGAACTTTCATTGAGTCTTGGTCTGGATTGGCTTTGAGTCGATAACCACTGCGCACTGTGGATGTGGACACACACACACACACACCACACACACGACCCCATGCATACGAACAAGGACATAACCATGCAATGACACACATAGATACACTTGAGTGTGTAATGCATAAAAGACAAAAACAAGCAACATGTTAACTGTTGGTTAAATTCACAAACGTGCATGAGGCTGACAGACATTTTCATGTAGTTTTGATGGCAGACAGACTTAAGGATTAGAGATGGAAGATGAAATGAGGGTTAGTAAAGTCAGTGTTTCAGAAAAAGAAAAAGGTGAGTGAAAAGTGTCATGATGAACCTGCAGAGGATCTAGAACTCGCATCGGCTTTACCAGATTTATTTTTACTGTCTTGATTAAGTCTTACCACTCTAATAGTGTTGCTTTCAGCTGAAGTATGGAGTTGGCTACTTGTATCGGTACGCGTCCTTGTTACTTTTAATTCAGCAGCAAAATTGCTCCATTTTAAACGAGATTTCTTTGTTTTCTTTCCAAACCTGGCTGTTTTTGTCAAATAGCCCCTTCCGAGGTGCAAATCTGCTCTGCTCCTGCTCGAAACTGTTTGTCTGCACTCACATATACTGTGGTCCTGTGTTTCAGAGACAAAGTCTGTGCACTCAGGCCAGGTCTGCATTCTCACTAAATGTTTTTGCACTCAGATCTGAACTTACACACTCCCAAGTAAAAGATCACTGACTTAAATACATTAACTGTAACGGAAGTCTTTGTCATGGGTGACTGCTGCTTGCAAAATTCTCACAATGTTCTCGGTCACACAAACATCCAGACACACCTGGAAAAAACAACCGAACAACTGCTCAATTTGCAACTTGGATTTGAACAGTAACATTTCCATGGATTTCTGGGTGTGTCGACATGGAACTGGCTATAGTCAAGTCGTGAATTGGGTCACTACAATATGTAGTTAATACTGAAAAAATGGGCACTATGAATACAAACGCTGATATATGCACTCACTCTGAAAGTAGTATGTATTATAGTGAGCACTGAAGCAAGGAGAGAGTTTCAATTCCATTGGTCAGAGCTGGTATTCTATAGGTTAGGCTATTTCGACAGGATTGTTTCATACAGATTTGAGTGTGAGGGCACGAATCTGAGAGTAGAAGTTTTACTGGTGCACAGAAGCAGTCTGAGTGCATAGACTTTATTTCTAAGTGCAAGGAGATGCACTTAAATTGAAGCACAGGACAGTACGCCTGAGTGCAGACAAACAGCTTTAAGCAGGTTTGTACCTGACCTGGGGCAATTTAAGAGAGAGGACAGAGTTTTAAGGGAAAGCATTTCAACATCTGAATGTACAGTGCTCTTCAGTAGTGTTTTCGCTTCCCCCAAGTGATCAGTTATTAAAGGTTGAAAAACTATAAAGTTGCCACACACCTCCAACCAGGTTATTCTCCACTGAGGGGAGTGAGGAGATCTTTGGGTCCATGTGAGATGAAGGAGCAAGAGGAACCACAGTAGGTACACCAGGAATGTAGTAGGGATACACTGGAACCTGCTGAGGAGGCTGTGGACTCTTGGCCATCTTCCCCGCCTCATACACTGCACAAGTTCACAACAAAACAATACAGTGATTGCTCAGATTTAGAAAACGCATGCAATAAAGGAAGGAGGTTCTTGTTTTGCGGTACTCACGGTGTCGTGGACAGCAGCAGGTGTCGGGACAGCAGCAGCAGCGAACGTAGCAGCAGCAGGAGTGAGGACAGCACTGGCACCAGCAGATCCCCAACAACAACAGGAACAAGATGCTGCCCAGGACTACTGATCCCACAAACGCCCATTCTGGTACACAAAGACATGTAGCAAAAGATAAATGCTCTGTTTAAAGGCATGCAGATGCTTGACACTTGTATTTAAAAGAGAAGTTAAACCACTAGAGGTCAGAAAAAGCAAGATTTTCACGCAATGTTCATTTTAAAGCATTTTTACAACTAGGATTTTATTTTTATGGTTGTGATCAATATTCCTATTGATGATAACATCCAAGCAAAAACTTGTACCACATGAAAATCTTGCTTTCTCTACTGGTTTTTGTAACTTCTTCGTGTGTTTCCACATCTCAGCCTTTGCTTTGCCGAGTCCAGTGTTTTCATAGCTGATAGAAATATTGGCCAAAACTGCACCCAGGTTGTAATAAACTGCAAATTTCCTTCAAAACCCATGCAGATAATCCTGAATCCCCTCCAGTGATTGAATCCACAGACAACAGAGCTCTGAAACAGGAAACTTCAAGGGATCACATGGGAGCTATAAGCAACTCTTATCCACCGTCGCATCCAGACACTAACAACACACTTCCTCCGGGTGCGCCAAAAAGCAAAATCCTTCTCAAAATCCCTCGCAAAGTCAACACATATCCCCTGTGGAATTTAAATCATGACCAGAGGTGCAGGATAAGAACTGCGAGTGAGTAAATTCTGCTTTATGTCCTTTCAGACTGTGTTCATATTCAAGCTGGGTTAGAGTCTCTTGCTACAAGTCAGTTTTAATGATTTTGAAGGCAACAAACATCAGATGAAAGTTCAGTGTCGACATGCATTCATTAAAGTAGAAGACAGTTTTGATTGGTCAGTGAGAGTTAAACATTAGGAGGCATTAGGGCAGCTGGAAAATGCAGGGCAGTAAGACAGAAGTGCAGCAAAGGAGCCGTACCTGGCATAATCTCCACATCAAACTCAGGTAGTAGATCATCCCGCTCACCTGTCCTGCCTGCAGAGAGAGGGAGAGCACAGGTGAAGGCCGGCAGAGGAAGCAGGAAGCAGCAGTCCAAAGGTCAGGCAAATTAGCAAATTTGGTAGCAGAGTGGGCGATTAAGAGACATGCACGGAATATTTTACACAATCAGTCTTAGCAAACGTGGTAAATTCGTCATAACTGAGGACATATTTGCCACACTGACCTTGCAATATCCCAACAGCTATTCAATCGATTGCCATGAAACTTAGTGCATGCGTTCACGGTCCCCAGAGGATGAAGCTGACAAAATTTCCACTTAATTTTCATCTCGTGCCACCATGTATTCAAAGTTTTTACTTATTCAGTCAAGTATTCTTACTTGTATCTGATGGATTGGCAGAAACTAGGGCCCAGACATTCATGGTTCCCTGAAGATGCATCCTAAAGAATTTTCATCTGGCACCACCGTGAGATGGATATCTTTAGTTTTTAGTTAAATGTCTTGACAAATATTAGATTGATTGTCAAGAAGTTTTTGTCAAGTCGCTATGCAAGTAATGCAACATTTAAATTCATTAACATAGCTAATAGCTAATTTGTCAACAGGCTAAGATAAGATTAAAAACATAGTTGCTAACTGCCACCTATCTAGTATTTAGCGCAAAGTACAGCTGTGGACTGTTTTGAAGTTCATGCTGCAAAACAGTATGCTATGGAGTGAGCTACAGAGCTATAAATGTGAACATAAATATCAGAAAATGATAGTTCAAGATGTGGGGCACACCCAGCGTAACAATAAAGCTGCACACAAGTGAATGAATGCACATGCTGTTATCCGTTTTACATACATACAGACACACAAACACAACAATGGAAATGTGCCAAGAGAATTTGGGTGAGAAGCCAAACAGGGCAAACTTTGGAAACTGGGTCATAACATAACAATTCCAGGACACCAATTTACCCCGGGAGCTCATCATAAAAAGAGCACACAAGTTGTGCTGTTGTGAAACAATGCGTCTTTATGCAATATAAAGAGGGGAAAATGAGGCAGTTAGAAAACTGTGACATTCAGTAAAGAAAAGGGACTGTCTGCAACAGGTGTGCTGAGACTGAGACACGACCGCAGGTGTTCATGCTTTTTAGTGTGTGCTTATTATGAGTCCTGAAAGGCTGTGATTACAGTAAAGAGCCGTCACGCCTGATCTGTCTGACTACATGCAAAGACTGAACACCCACAATCAGGCTGCTGAGTAAGCTGTTACTTTGGAGGGAGAAAAAAAGTAATCTTGCTACCTCGGCCTGGCACACTCATCTACATACCATCTGTAACACACAGTAACCTGAGAGGGAGCGGAGCAGGAAGGTCAAGGAGTGAGTAATGGAGCAGTACATGAGAAGATTTTGCAAGACAAAAGGGAGAGAAAAGGGCATTAGTGTGAAAGAGAAATTAATCAAAACACAAAGAATTAACCAGATTAAGGAGTTAGTGAGTGAAAGAACTGTACAAGTTTTGTTGCTTGAAGCAATAGTTTGATTTTTTGTTTTTTGTTTTTTACTCTCCAGCTGAGGGTCAGATGAAAAGATCAATGCCACTCTCATGTTTCTACAGTAAATAGAAAGCTACAGCCGGCGTTTCCTAACTCTCAGCAAACTTCAAAATGGAAATTTGTTCAGCTGAAATTTTTTGAAAACATTACTTTCCAAGAGTATGATGAAAAGACTGATGCCACTGTCATGTCTGTATGATAAATATAAAGCTAAAACCAGCAACTGGTTAGCCTACCGTAGCATAAAGGCTACATAGGATACAGTGAAACAAACCTACATACCTAGCTGCATACATACAGCACCTCTAAATCTTACTAATTAGCATGTTTTATATTGTTTGTTTAATCGACAAGTCTGGCACATAAGCTCTTGTAAAAGTACAAGCTGTCAAATTTTAAATTAGTCTTTGGTACGGATAGAAAGCCAACGTGTTTCCTGCTTCAAATGTTTAGGCTAACTTAGGCTAACCGCTGACTTTTTCTGCTTGTGTTTTCTTATATTTTCAACATATTTGTTCTTAAATTTATAAACAGTTTGTGGTCTACTTTCACAGGTTAAACAAACAAGCCTAAAAGCAAGATGTAAGGTGTTTGAGGTGCTGGTATGCAGGATTGGTATCCGGTAATGGAGTCATGCTAGATGTTCCCCATATATCCAGTCCTTATGCTAAGCTGCCTGCTGCCTTTGGCTTCGTACTTACATCAAAGACACAAGAGTGGTATGAACTCTCTTATCATACTCTTTGCAAATAAGCATAAGCATCCAAAATTAACAACTAACTTTGAAGTTTGCTACCGGAAACTTTAGGAAGCCAATCTGACCCAGAAGTAGCTTTACAAACTTTCAAATTCCAATTTCTTAGTTGCAATGTAGAAAAGCTACATGTTCTACAACCTAAAATCCAACCAGCCTTGTTATTATCACAAGTCTAAGCCCCCCTCTTCTCTCCTGTGAGCTGATTATAATCAGATTAGCGCTCAGGGAAGGAGGGCTGTATTAATGAGCAGACCGTACAAGCAGTCTAACTTAAAGGAAGAAAGACATCTTGAGTAACTATCAGATTACACTGATGCACAAGTTTAACCTGGTCCTCCTCCTTTCCTGCGTCTCTCTCTCGTCACGTCTACACCAGTGACCCTTAACAAGCTCCTGTCTCGTCTGAAAAGGCATGTTGCCATGGTAACAGCTTGAATTCACTGGTTGGACTGCAACTGTCCACAATTTCTCTCCCTGAGTGGACACAGCAGGATACGTCAAGGTTACAGTAGAAGGATGACTCTCTGACCTTTAGCACTGAAATATTAGCTGCTCGGTGCAGGTTTGGAAGCTCCGTATAATCATTAATCTGCAACACACACTAACCAATGAACAAACAACACACAGACATTGTACACTGTTGTGTAGCTGAAGATATCATCCAGTGCAGTCTTTCAGGCCACTGGCACAGTGTCTGACTGACTTAAGATGTTCCAGTGCAGCCAAGTCTACATCAGCCCTCTAAAAGTGCACGTCTGGCTGAACAATAGAGTCTGTCATGGAGGATCAGGGCCATGTAAAGAGGCAAGCGGCATTCGGCCGTCTCCATGGAAGCTGCTGTATGGGCACTTTGGAATGCAGCGCAATAAAGAGACCATTTCTAAAACCTTGATTAGCATCATATGGCCAAAAAAACAAAAACGTCACTGAGCTTATGGTGCAAAGAAAATAGCATATAAATACAGAGAACTGTAGCCAGTTTGCTTGAACCTTTCTGTACTTTAGTAGGAATGAAGTGCAGACATACCGAGCACCAGTAGCTCCAGCTGGGCCTCATTCTTCCCCTCGAGATCGTCCGCAATGACAACTTTACAGAAGTACACTCCACTGTCGCCCCACTGCAGCTCCCCGATACGCAGGTCTGCTTCTGCACAGAGACGACAAACACGGTCAAACTTTTATAAATACTGAGAGGTGAGAGGTCAAATGGAACATAATGTTCAGGAGCAGCAGAGTGTTTAGATGTTGCAGCTGTAAATTCAAATAGATCAACATGAATTCTGTTGAATTAAGATTTTGCACAGAATCTAGGAACAAATGCTACAAAATAAATCTTTCTCGTGATCAATGAAACTCTATTTAATACTTATAGAGCTCTCATATGCTGCTTCATATTAAGTCTGCAGTGTCTTGTTTTTTGTATGAAATGCCGTGTTGTGAAATTTTCTTGTAAACTTGTAAACGCTTATAAATACAATTTTCACTGAATTTATGATCATACATAAAACCAGGTTGTAGGTGCAGAATTCAGTGTCCTAATGTATGAATATATAATATACGTACATTTGACATTTTGCACCAAGAACATTTGTGAATGTATTACCTTTAAAGCTGAGTATTTCATTGTTTGGCCTATGAAATATAAAAAAATTGTTCAATTTCCCTGAGGCAAGACAAACTGCATGTTCTGTCACAGTCATTGTTTATATTAATTGAAGTGGTAACTGAGAGAAATTGGGTAACGGAATATAAATGACAGAAAAGCAGCAAATCTTTCATGCATGAACAATACATAAAACATGAACAGATATCAGTAAAAAATCATTACTTGATCATTTGTTTCAGCACTAATATAATTCAGTTTTTGTTTCCAGTAGTAGATAATACATAATGTTTATATGTGAATAATCAGAAAATCACAGTCAGGCCTACAGCGATTGTCAGCATAGATAGATTTATCATGGCAGCCTTGTTTATTACTGTTTTTAAAGGCAACAGGAAGGCATTGTTGACACATTTGGATAGAAGACGTGTTTTATCCTGATAAGGCTGAAGGTTTAAAAGGGGAGTCCACACATGAATGGAAGCGAGGGCAGCAGGTTGTGATCATGTGGTGCCTCCTGTATTGTAAGACTAAGACAAAAGAGGTTTATTTATGGAGAGCGCAGTCAGCGGAGTTTAGCACAGAGGATAAGACTGATAACTTTACTGTTTACGATGGCGATGTCTCTGCCTTTGTAGTGCTCAGCCAGAGTCATGGAGGGTCCCTGCGCCGAGGCCACGATCCGAACCGTGCGGCTGGTGTCGGAGCACTCCAGGTGGGACGTGGCTCCCAGCTCGGAGGCCTTGTAGCCCAGACTCTCCGGCAGGGTGAAGGACTCTCGCGTTCGGTCTCGGCAGTAGGACTTGTACCACCACTGCACCACCGGGGTCTGGATGGAGCCCGTCTGGTACTGACATGGGAGAACGACGGACTGGAAGAGCATCGCAAACCGCTGCTTCTCCCGCACTGTGACGTGCACGCCATCGCACACACACACTGACACACACACGCAGGCAAACAGAGAAAGAAGGTGGGAATAAATGCTTCTGTTGATGTTTTTGAGAGTAAAAATATCATATTCAATGCTTTAGTCTGACTCCTACTGACATTTTATTTGACAATTCAGTCATGCACATGTTACTACAGATGATTAAAATGTATGCAGGGAACTCTGGCATACTATCAGCACTGAAAACACCACCTTCATCTAACATGCAGAAATGAAAAACAGGAGTTTACTGACTTGTTTTATACTTCAAAGCGGGTCTCTCTCACTACAAGTATTACACTTCAGGTACTTGTACTTTACTTACATTCCTTCGTTTTTTCCTACTTCACATTTTTACCAGACAGCAGTTCACAGACAAATATTCCACTCTTGCATTCTTCACTACATTTGTCTGACAGCTGCAGTTAGTGGCTACTTTCCACGTCTTACAAACCAAACCAGGGCTGCAACCACCATTTTTCAGTATTATGATCTATTTTCTTTCTATTTTCTCACTAATCAATGAATTTTCTCTATGAAAATAGTACAAGCTGCTTGAAGTAATTTCCCACTAGTAGTCCTTAAACCCACAAATATTCACATTCAGGTGACTCATGTTGAAGAAAAACAACAAATAAGCCCATCTGAGAAGCTGAAACCAGTTAACCTTTATCATTTTTACATGAAAAATGACTAAAACAATAACTCAGTTCTCCAAGTAAGAAATATTTTTTCAATCAATTGACAAATCATTTGTCCATCAAATGGCAATATTTGTGAAATGTTTTCTTGTTTTGTTAGACCAGCAGTCTATAAACCCACATATTTTCAGTTTAAGGTTGTGTGACTAAAGAAAAAACAGCAAATCAAATTACTAATTGAGCTGCTAATCGATTTATCAACTAACCGTCTGAGCTCAAAACAACTGCATTATTATGGATAAATCTTCCAGAATGTACAGTTGACACCAGAAGTTTATATACACTGTATAAAAAGACACAGAACCTTTTTTTTTCTCCATGTCTGACATTAAATCAGTTAGGATTACCAAAATTATTTCTATTTGCTAAATGCCAGAATAATGAGAGAGAATTTTTTAAAGATTTTTTTTATTATTACTTTCTTCAAAGTCAGAAGTTTACATGCACTAAGATTACTATGCCTTCAAACTATTTGGGAAAGCCCACATGATGATGTCATGGCTTTGGAAGCTTTTGGTTGGTTAATTGACAACATTTAAGTTAATTGGAGGCACACCTGTGGATGTATTTTAAGGCACACCTCAAACACACTGCTTCCTTTTGAGACAACATGGGAAAATCTAAAGAAATCATTCAAGATATCAGTAAAACTCAACCCCACCTCAACTTCAGCTTTAAAAATAATGGCATATTAGTTCTTTAAAAATAATCATCAAGTAATAGTATGTGTGTACAGAGTAAGTAATAGTTAATGTACGGCTATAACACCAGAAGGAGCCATAATGGATTAGAGTTTGACGGCAGGACTCAATTTTGAAATAGTGTATTTTTATCTTGAGCTACCGATTTTTTTACTTTGGTGAAGGTTCTTCTTCCATGACTGCTGAGCTGCCAGTTTATGACTTACACCAGGCGAAAAACAGTCAAGCTGTTGATCCAAGTTTATCATTATTTTGAGTATGACTTCTGTTGCTGATGAATAATAATGTGCTATCTTTATATTTAGTCTTCCCTCTGAAACAGGGTGTGCAAAGATTGCGTGGGTGAGTTTCACCTAACAAACCATCAACCGCGCAAAAACAAAAGCAGTTCCAGGCCAGGAAAATGAGGCAGATTCTAACTTTCTGACTAAGGAAACAGCTGCGTCTCCTCCTTATCTGTGCAGATGATTCATAATGATTCTGCTCTTTGGAGAACATTTACATCACATCACAGCGGGAGCGAGAGATTAGGTGTGTGGGGGCTCCTCTGCTGCTCGGCGCTGGGGGTCAGGAAGGTTAAATTCCAGGGTGCGTGGGGGGCTGGGGAGGCCTGTGGGGAGGCAGGGGGTTGTCATCGCACAGGGAGGGGATGGAGCTGGTGGGTGCTTTCTGCTGGTCATGTTCGCTCTAGGTGGGGCAGGAACTCGCTCTAAACATTTCCCAGAAGACAGGAAATGAAAACAAAAGCAAGTCCACCAGCCGGCCTCTCCTTAGGACCAGTAAGAGCAGCACACACCCTGCGTTCAACACGTTTATCTAAAACGGACAATTTTCCTTGTTTCCTTCAGAGATACGATCAAATCCGTTTATTTCCAGGCCACCGTCATGCCCGCAGTTAGCTATATTTGTCTCCGCTAACTGATTTGAATTGTGGGAAAATAATGAAAAAATTCCCATCACAGTTGTCCAAGGTGACAACTTCAGATGTTGTGTTTGGAATACTGTCCAAAACAGACAAAATCAGCAAATCCTTACATTTGAGAAGTTTGATCCAGAGAATGGTTAACATTTATGTTGAGCAGAAATCAATAATTGAAAAGCATATATTCCTATCTGCGGAAATGTCAATAATGCACTGCTTACTGTTTGCAAAACTGATAACGTTTGCAGCCTGACACTTCTGCTTGACAAAAGGCTTCAGAATTTGATCTAATTCATCATTTGGGCCCAAGTTTCAAGCTGGATACTTCATCATTCATGACATTTTAATATTAGACCAGCCCCGTCGGTGGAGCATCGTCCGGTTTCTTCTTCCTCTGACACACTTGAACTGCACATTTTTACAGGAGGAGGGGTGACCGAGCTCCTAAAATTCCTCCCAGAGAAGAGCCCTGGTCTTCCCTTTGTTTCTTTTTTTTCATGGACCAGTCCATTGTTAGCGCTTCCCCTCCCCTCCTGTCCCACTTGAGGAGCTGAGAGAGAGAGGGGGGGGGGGAGGTCACGGACTCCCAGCCAATGGGAGAATGTGTCCCGGTCCAGCTGGATGCGAACAAACCAATTAACCGCTAGAGATTTAAACCAAACCGTTACTCCATGAGCTCCCTGGATGCCATCAGTGCGAGGTGAGAAGCAAACACACCTCCTGTTAACCGCTGTTTACCGTGACTCATTGTAGGTAAATGAGCAGGTTACAGAGGCAGCAGACTGTCTCCTCCTCAACACCTGATGCTTTCACACCAAAGGCCTCATTTCAGGCTTTAGATCAGCCATTAAGAAAACAGTGTTTGGTCACAAATGTAGTCCAGGTCAAAGCTGCTGCTGCTGCTGCTGCTGGACGCTGGAAGGTTTCCTGAACAGACTTTTCCTCTCCAAAGCTGTCACATTTCCTGCCTTTACTTTGCCCTGCATTCCTTCACATTGACTCATTCGTCCAACAAAAGCAACAGATAAGCCTGAATATAGTCTCCATATTTGATAAAGGATTTCACAAAACGCTCAGAAAGTTTGCTACGGGTTAAACTGAGACTAAACTTTGCCAATAGATGATGAACCATCACATTTCCAGCCTTTGTGGAACCTGGTGTGCACTAATTGTACTTTTATAGGTATAAAATGATGATAAATATGCATTTTATCTGCACACAGGGCTGAAAATGACAAGTTTTCCAATTATAGCTTGATTATTTTGCCAAAAAACTGCAGAGAATAGTGCAAATTCCTAAAGCACTTTGTCACCGATGGTCTCAAACTCAAAAAATACTGTTTACAATCATAAATGACAAAGACAAACATCATTTCCTCACATTTGAGCAGCTGAAAACTTGGAATATTTATCACTTTTGCTTTAAAAAATGGCCAAAACTCAGTACCTCCAGCACAATAGCCCCAAACACTGCCCTCCAAAACTGATTATTGTGCTTTTGTAAGGTATTTTATAGTAATATGCTCGTAAAACAGGCCTGTAGCTCACACATATAACCTTCTGAGGAACATTGTTATCAAAATACACCATAAAATCGCCACAATATTGAGTCCCAGACACTAAACCCCACATGGATTAGTCCACCTGGTTTGTCCCAAAAAGCTTTAATGTGTTAATAATTTGTTAAAACGGGGCAAACCATTATTCTAAGGGGGGATCTATGTGGTTTGATTCCCCCCAAAATGAAATCTAAATCAAAACAGAGGCACTTTGCTGTGCCTGGTGCAGCCTGTAGGTCCTCGATAAGCGGTTCATGGATCAACCTGTTGCTGTTGTCGTAAAAGCAGCGCATTTCAACAAGCAAAAAAAAAGAAAAAAGAAGACTCACCTGTAGCTCCCAGTAAAATAGCCAGCCGGTAAAAGTTCATTATATAGTCCGTTTTCAGAGTAAAGTGCAGTTTTTCCGCATGTTAGTCATCTCGCAGTGCGCAGACTGCGGCTGCTGCAAACCGGACTCCGCTGCGTCTAACGGGACTGTACCACTTCTCAGAGAGGTGAGTCTCGACGCAACACACACTTAAAACACTCAATGAGCAGCAGCGCCGGTGCGGGAGCTACGTCCGTGTTCAGGGTGATGGTAGTTTTCTGTGTCAGAAAACTGAAAGTCTGCCTGTTGAAGAGGGAGGAGGAAGCTGCTGGAACCAAGTCAGACTCTGCTGCCAGTTTTGAGGAATTTCACCGCACACAAATGGCAACGTTGCACCCAGTTTCTTCAGCAAACTCGATTTTACTTAGCTTCATATAAAAATGTTTTTGGTTTTTTTTTGACAGTTTTTGTTTATTTTTTCTAACAATCAATGCATGGACTAAACATAAAAAAGGACTAAAATCGTTACAAATAATCACATAATTATGACTTTTAAAAAAAAGCCTTCTGGGTGCTTTATTATTATTTTATTTTATTTTATTTATTTATTTATTTTTTATTTTAGGCACCCCCATTACGTTTTTATTCACTACTTGGGTTCATTTTTCATCATTTTTCACTGCACCTCTATGGAAACAGCATAATTATGACAAGAAGTACAGGGATTTAAAAAAAAAAATAGTATAATGCCATAAATCATTAAAAAAACCAACAACAACATTTCTTTGATTATTTGTTTTGCAAAAAATAAAAAATGAAAAAGACTGGAATCAACAGAAACTATTTTTCCACAGGTGTTGACAATACTGGTTTAAAAAAACAAAAGAAAAGAACAACGGCACTAAAATGTTACAGTATTTTTCTGTTTTCTTTAAAATGTATAGAGATGTCAGTAAAATTACAGACATGCTTATAGAAAATGTTTTAATGCCAGGTTACATGTATTTCTCCTGTTTTGTACAAATCTTTTTTTTTTTTTTTTTACAGTATTCTCCGGCTTTCTTAAATTACATACAAATTCATGTAGAAAGCAGCCATTTTCTTTAATTAAATATATATAATTTTTGCAGCTTTTGATCAGCAATTTCACAAAGATGTGATATTTTTTTTAAATTTTATTTAAATTCCCTTCACTGCAAAGTGTCACTTAAAATGTAAAAAACTATTAAAAACCTGTACAAGTACCCATAATTTAAAAAAAGAAAAAAATTGAGTGCCTTTCTTTTTTATATTATGGATTCATGTGTTTATCATTATGTTGATTAATAAACAACCCTCTAACACATCAGACACAATTTTCTCAAGCGAAACACCATCAAACATAATGTTTTTACTTATTTAATCTAAAGATTTTTATTCTAAAATAATGTTAAATGAGGAAAAGCAGCAATTACCGCATATAAAAAGCTGAAAGTTTTGGATTTTTTTTGCTTGAAATGCTTGAAAAATCACTAACAAGGTAAACCTAAATCACAAACTATATATGAAAAAGAGGCTTACTATTACTATATTATCTGCAATTGTATGCTTAAAAAGTGGCTTACAATTACAAATAATGTACACATGTTGACAACAAAGACATCCATCCATTATCTATACACCGCTTAATCCTCACTAA
>NW_007577786.1:665908-701221 GCF_000690725.1 Stegastes partitus
GCGATCGTGCTGGTCGTTCTGGTAACGCTGAGATTCGATATCACTGCCCTTTCCACCGTACCTTTCTTTACCGCTAACATTACTGTTCTGATCATCATCAAACTTCGGTGCAGGTGCTCCGAGGCTTTGAGTGGTCTGAGGAACGACGTCTTTGTCTTCGTACCGGTCGACCTGTTTCTTCTCGCTGGTTGACTTGTCATCCTTGTACTGCATTGTACTAGCTTCGGCACCTTCTTTGTCATGAAACTCTATTTCTCCAGGGGAACTAAGAGACAAGCAAGGACATAATGGTTGGATGACTTCGATATAAACAATCAATACGCTAACGTAAGGCTTGTTGTTGGGTAACAGTGACAGAAACATCCAGGACAGACGATACATACCCCTCAGCATACTGGTCCTCCTTGCCTTTTTTTCGACAGCAAAAACAGTAAACGAGAATTCCCACAACCACGACACCTGCGAGGACTACGGCAACAATTATTGCAGTGGACGCAGTGCCCATGCTGGCTGAGTAAAAAAAGAGAAAACATAGAAAACACTTAGTCCCGGTCTATGAGCCCATCTTGACCAACATTTATGGCATCATTAGCCATTTTGAACTATTAATTGGCTGTGTGTTTTGGTACTAAACCAAAACCACTAAGTTAAGGCTATAGATGGAATCCCTCAGAAAGGATCTTCAAAGAACCGTTTTGTGAGCTTTGGGGTTCAATTTTGAACTCTATTATTAATATTATTATTGTTGTTATTATTATTATTATTATTATTATTATTATTATTATTATCATCGACATTTTAACCTCAAAACATAGGAAGAATACTAAAGATGGTCCAATATATAATGGAGAGGCTTTCATTACATTTTGGCAAGTAGGGACTTTGGCATTAGTGTCAAGGAGAAGCATTTTCACACAAATCTGCTGGCAAAAGTCAGACAAAATCCCAGTTTTACCCAAATATACAAAACCACTCCAAAAAACTCCAGTATTGTTTAGGAGAGCCCAATAATATGTCATGATAACTTATTCTAACCTGGGATACACTTTAAATAATGATTTTTCTCTATTGTGTTTTATAAAGACAGTCAAGTTTTGGCTTTGTCTACCAGATATATGTATTGAACTTGCAATTGGAAATATATAAACAAGAGGTTACTGGTTCCATCAGCTACTCTCTGAATTGAGCTGGTAAATGTTCCTTAAATATCCTTAGAGTTCCTTGAGGCTCTCTAATGCGACATATACTATTAAGTGCTGTAAGGACTTAGATGCTTGGGAGCGTGAATCTTTAAAGCTGCATTTATTCATCTTTGGCCACTAGAGGGCGGTGAAACAAACTGTACCCTCAGCATTCATTTGTTACTTATTACCTTGTTTTTATGGCAAAACACTGCCAAACTGTTAACCTTCTGTGCAGTACTTTTACAGACTGATTTTGTTCTGAACGCTACATGGCAGTTTGAATTAGCAGCAGATGGAGTTTAACACTTACTCATTTAAAACTGAACAGCGGGCTGCAACAGCGATGCATTCACCCTGTGTTGTACTTAATGAAGTGCACTTGAGCCACATTAGTGTTATTATAGGTGGTAAACTAATTAGCTGAACAAGCTAATGTTTGCAGCTTACATTAGAGGCACAGTTTGATACAGTCATGTTGAGTGGTGTTTTTGGTTTTGGAAAGGCAACAACAACAAAAAAAAACACAAAATGTTAGAGCTCCATTTACACTCCTTTGACTTATTGTGATGTCCAAATCAATTCGTCTAACTTTATTTGTGCAGCAACTTTTATACAGTTTTGTGCCGTTTAAAGTGCTTCACAGATGCTGATGATAAGATGCAACAAAGAACAGATTAAAAAGACAATATATTAAAACAAGATGTGTATGGGCCTAAAAAAAAAAGTCTGACAGGCCTGTTGTGCCTCATTACTGTTACTGAAACTGGACTGGACGGCTCTTTTTGTGGAGGAATTCACAATTTAGTTCTGGCAGCTGATCAACAAAAGTGCAATACTCACTCTTTTGTGACTCAGTTTTGGGCTCCACCAGGAAAAAAAGTGGCTTTTTAAGCTGTTAAATAATCCACTATTCATAAATTCAGTAGCTACTTGCTAACTTTGCCTGCCATTTGCTGCTGAGAATGTAAAGTGGACTGAGTTTATGAGAGCTTCGTGCTTAACGCAGCAGCCTGCAGCTGCCTGGAAATGAAGAGAAGTGGAATTTGCAATGCACACTGAGTTGAGAGGAACTGTGAAGCTGAGTGGTAGTTTTCTGTAAACAGTGGTGCAGGTAGATCATGTTAAAAGACTCACGGGGCTCCACAGTCAAGGTAAGGTTGCAGCTGGCAAAACCAATTCGATTTTCTGATTTGCAAATGAAGAACCCAGATGTATCTCGTGTAATGTTGATGAGAGATAAAACTCCATCCTCTGCAACATAAAGACAACAATCAGATGATGAGCCTTTTTTTTTTTTTTAACCATTAATACTGATGAAAAGTGTGCTTCAAGGTAACCAATGGATGGTTGAGGAAATTCCTACTTTGAGTTGCTTTAGGTGGTAACTGCCTGGGCATGTTTGTGACGCTGTAGCTCGTCCAGTCGTACGTCGGTGTTGGAGATCCCTCCTCAGACTTGCAGCTGAGTGTGATGTTGTGAAAATACTCTGTTGTTCCCTTGATGATGCAGATCGGCGCAGAGGGAGCAACTGGAACATAGAATTGAATCATAGAAAGAATTTCCCTCAGAAATGCTCTGTATTGCAAGACTGTAACAAAGCACAGTATTGATTTTACGGTGACACACGTTACGCATGCACTTATATGTCTGCCAAAGCGGATAGAGAGCCATAAACCGAATGAACTTAGTTGATTCTTACCCAGAACCAAGAGGGAAGTGACAGCAGCTAGTGTTCCCTCGTCATCGTTGAAGATGTTGACACTGCATTGGTAAGAGCGATTGTCCTGCATGGTCACTTTTGTTAGGCGGAGTGTGCTCGTTCGCGTTGTCATGTCAACCTCGAGGAAGGCTCTGCCTTCGTAATCAGGTGCAACGTTAACCGGACGGTTATAGAAGTAGGAGGCCACGGCTTTCTGGAGAAGTAAGCACATAATGTCTGCTCAGTACAATGTGAGTATAATCAGTGCCATGCAGCAAGTCATCCTGACATGACAGACTGTGTAGAGATAAAGGATGTGGCATTGTACATGAGGCAAATTTGTGGGATGTTCTTTATAATTAAAATTAACTAGCTAGTGTTGTTATCTGCTTAATAAATATGAGATGATTTTTATTTATTTTTTTGTCACTCTAAGTTTCAGTTTTGTTTTGAGTCTTGCTGCTGCTGCAACACTTTGTCCCGGATTAACTATTTCGTGTACATTTCATCATGACTATTTCTCAAATTCTGAAATAATACAACATCCATGTACAGTCTTGTCGAATGAAAACTAGAATACATTTTCTCCGTGCAGCAGTGAGTTACACACAGTTGGCAATCCTGACTCATTCACCTGCTCTTCAGCCACTGGACAAAGGTCAGTACTGTTATATGTGTCCAGCGATTAATAGAAACTAAGCAGATGATACGATGCCACAATGCTGTAAAGTCATATTCTACATTGTTAACATTATCTGAGGAAGATGAATAAGAGTTTGATTGAGAATAATAATAAGTCAGTGTAAGGTTCAAAAGTAGATAATGATGTGAATCGAAAACGATAAAGTTACTCATGCTGTTGTTTTAGACAGAAAACTGAAACAGGCCAGAGTTATGTAAACGCAAGATCCTACACTTCCCATAATGCAACTCTAATGGCGCTCATTCTCCCCGCCTTGTACACAGCACTTCCCCCACCCCAATTTTACTGTCTGATATGAATTTGTAGTCTCCGAAACTATTCCAAAAATAGGCCCTGAACACACCACTGATCTTGGAGTTAAACATGTGCACACACTAGTTCCACTTCTTACCATTGGTTCACCAGCAACGTCCGGGTTAGCTTCCCATGAGAGGAGCAATGTGGTCAAGTCGTCTACGGCTGGGACGAATGAGCAGGTCAAGGTAATAGCAGCCCCTCTTGCAACCTCATAATTACTCTGTGGGATAGTGACCTCCAAACTCCTGCAGCAGGGGAGCACTGGAAAAAACAGAAATACACAGTATCACTCTTCCTCATCTGCTTTTGTAATCATCCCCTTTTGTGGATTACGGAATTGGGTGACAGAGAAAAAATGAATTAATCTGAAAAAATTTGTTTTTTAAATATAATTAGTAGTTTCACCTACAGGTTTCTTTTGAGTGAACTATAATCCTGCTTCCGGGAGAGCAGCAAGGAGCTGGGTTAATGATTAACACCGCTGATAATACCATAAAGGTGTGTCAATGGGGTTTTCGTTATTTACAAAAGAGAAGAAATACAAGCATAAAGCCTACCTGTGAGTATCAGAAACAGCATTCGCCATCCAAGTTGCCTTTCTGTCGTCATTTCTGGAAGAGGGTTAAAACATCCAGACAGTAAAAAATGCCAAAATTGATGCTCTCGGTCCAAGAGCAGGAGCCCGCCTAACCTTGACGGTGAACTCCCAGGTATGGAGAAGTTGACTCTTCCAGGTAATAAGTCAACGGCTATAGGTCACATGTCAGCAAGGATCCAATCATTGATCTGTTTTCCTTTTGATTCAAACTGCAAAATGGAGTTTAACATCATAATCGGGGGTATATAGCAAGATAGACAGAAAGATAGATAGATAGATAGATAGATAGATAGATAGATAGATAGATAGATAGATAGATAGATAGATAGATAGATATGCTATAGCAGCATAGACACTAGATTTCATGTGTCCCTCAATGTTGCAAACTTAGAAAAAAAAAACAGTTTTCAATACATTTTAAACGAATGTTAACAACAATGACTCCAATCTGAAATCAAGTGATCACAGGCAGTTCTGTGGCCTTTGCCGAAACAGCTTGATTGTGCTCTACATTGTCCATCAGCAGCTGGTGTTACACTCAGTTTGACCTGCAGGCTGCAGTATTGCACTATGACTGAGTTAAATACAAACCAACAAACACACCCATTTTGAAATGCTCATAAATGTAATTGAACAGACGCTGTGGTCTCTGCACACAGATGAACAGCAGAACATGTGGATTGAGCCGAGGACTCGCAGTGCAGTGGGAGATATGTGACCTTCGCAATAATACAGTGTGCTCATTCAGGCTTTGGTGGCACAAGGTTGCAGATTCAGACTCAATTCCTGACAATGATGCAATCTGGCAGGGTGAAGAAGTCAGCTGTCTTGAAATATTCAGCCGGTCATAGGCGCCGCGTTAAGCCCATGACTTAAACTTTAACTATTTGTTGTATGAGGAAGAACGTAAAACTGCTTCTGCTTAGACACAAAGACACCCATGACCAATTTGAAACACTTAAAAGATCAACATAATGATGTTTTCAATGTGAGCTCACAATCTAAAAAATGACACAATAGTAACAATATTGCTCGTTTTCAACAAGAACTTGCACTCAAATTCTTTACTAGTGAAAGTATCAGTGAAACAATTGGAAATGATCCATTACATGTGAAAAACCAGTGTTCAACACCTTACAAGTACAGAAGAATTATCATAAGATAACATTTTGTAAAATGTACCGAAATTCCCAAAATTCAAAGCTCTGGTTCTGCAGAAAAATGTCCTCAAATGATAGAGTATTACAAATAGCATTTTTATTACCTTGTTGATGCACCAACAATAACCAGTTTAGTGTTGGAACTGTTAGTGTTTGCTTCAGGTTGTGTACAATATTAAAATGAACAATTTAAAACTGTTTTTATCTTCTTTTTTTTTGAGAGAGATTTGCTGTTATTTTCCCAATTTTCCCTGTTTTGTAGAGTAACAGATACTAATAACTAGTAAAATCACACTACATGTTAAACCCCAAAAAACAAAACAAAACCGCAAATAATGTCCACATCAAAATTCTAAACATTTTAATGTAAAATTTTTTTTTAAAACTGTATATATACAACAACTTATTTAAATCAGCAGAAATATCATTATTTTACATATAGATGCCATTATTTTAGAGAAAATAGTAATTTGTTATTTTATAATATGTGGCCCTAAAATTACACTATCTTACTGTATTTAAATCAGCTAAAAATATCATTATTTTACTGATATTTGATATTATTAATTTCAGATTTTTATTATTATTGTTTATTATTAATAATAATAATTTATTTATTTAACAGTTTTTCAATGTAACAATATTCAACCATTTCCATATATTATTAAAAAAAAATTAACTTTTTTTTTTTACAGTGTTGTTTAGTTGTTCAGTCCACTTGTCAGAATATGTGAGTACAACTGACATAAAAGTATACAATAAAAGAAAAGCTAGGTTTGCAGCTCCCACTGTCAAATCCTTCTTACAGTCAGTAAATAAGTTAAAAGTCAACTGAACAACTGTTAAAACGGTTCTATTTTTTTTCTCATATTTTGGGATATTACGTTTCTGACCTTTCGATAAATATAATCATCGCTGTTTAAGGAAGCAACAAAAGGGATGTTTATTTTCAGTGCTACGTACCAAAAAGCATTGCGTGTACATGATGTCTCAGAAATGTGCTGAATATCTTTTTCTTCATCAAAAACTTTCCCAAAGAGGATTTTTCTTACAGTTTGAAGCCTTTCATCAGCAGACTTTATGAACTTGTACATGAATTAACCTGCTGAGAGGCCCCGAGGCCAACACTATCTGGTGAGCACTCATTAACCCTCCGTTGCCCGTATTGTATATTCACCCTGTTGCTGCCATCAAACAAAGTGTACAGCAGAGAACATGTGGCAACTGTAAACTCATACACCCAGACACAAAGTAATACTGTTAATAGGCTGGATTAATAACGGCACATAGGAGATAGTGAACCATTACTGTCAAATATACATCCATTGAGTATATACTCTACCCAGACATGTGTACACGTGTATTACCATTTACAACATCTGTATAAAGTATTTTATATTTAACAGTTTAACCTGTTGTTTCTATATGTTCTTGTGTCTCTGTTCAGTTTTGTTGTTGGTATTTTTGTTCTCCTAAACATAATTGCGTGACAGTACATCGAGAGATCGGAGCCAAATTCCATATGCATGTAAACATACTTGGCTAGTGAAGATTCAGTTCAACTCAAACAATAATGGCATTAAAAGTGAAGTTTGACACAGCGCCACACCACAAGGAGCAGAGCCACATCTTTAGGTAATAATGCAGGACTCGCCTCAGTTGTTACAGTGCGGTAGTTGTGCCAATTTCCTGTCAGATTAACAATTAATCATATTCCCGAAACCAAGACATGCAATGAATGTGGGACTTCCCCAGAGCTCCATTAACTGCTTGGTAATCAGACCTTTGAGTTGTGTAATCAGACATATTAAACACCAAGTCTGCATCAGGTTTTGTTAGTGTTGCACATTTGAAAATACTGTGTTGCATGACTTTGTAATTAAACTCTAATTTTGACAAAATTAACGCAGACTCGACGTTCACTGGGATGTGCACAGGCCTTATTTCCACTTACTACAACCTAGTTACAAAGACTTTTTCATTGTACCTTTTTCAATTCATGCATGTATTTGTCAACAATTCCAACCTGTATAATGCAGGAAGTGGCGTATAAACAAGTAATGATCTTCTGTGAGTGTATTTAATGGTGCGTGATTGGATGTTTTAGTTTGCAAAATGGTAAGTGAAATGAATTGATGATGTGAACAAAAGGGCTAAAACATGCAAAACCAACTGTAAACATGTGACCTGTTTATTATTATTGTTAATAATAATAATAATAATAATAATCATAATAATCATAATAATTGTTTTTCAAGATATTCAAAGTGGCTTTACAGGGTACAAGATAAAAACAGAAATAAACAAGTTGAATAAAAAGCAGATAAAAAACAAGGTACAAAAAGCAGTTCTATAATGTAAAACAGTTAAACATTAAAAGCGAATTAACTTACCCCTGGCGAGTGAATCGAAGAAGTTAATGAAATCTAATAAGTTATGTTGGTATGTGCAGTGCAGCTCAATGGAAGGAACATTCAGGAAGTGGTGGGAATATGAGGAAACATGTCCCCACTTATCATCTTTTCACATTAGAGAAGTGAGAATTTCTTCTGGTCAAACAAAGGTCAGCAATGACGCTTCATGTTAAAAGGTATTACATAACTTCTGGACTTTTTTTTTTTTTTTGTCCAGTAGTAAATGAACAGATACAATTAAGGTAGCAGGAATGACAAATTTAACCAACCTCTTGCATCAGGGCTGTATGAGCACAAAACAAATCTTTCTTTATTTCAACAGAAGACAACATTTGGTGTCACTACATGCATAAGCTACAACTCCAGTCAATGTTCATGCAGTGTGAATAAGAGCCAACTACATTATGTGGATTCATAATAATACTTCTGGTATTACTGTGTTAAAGGTGGGTCTGAATTATAAATAAAAAATGCTAGTAACACACTACGGTGATTTCTCAAGAGACTGAAGGGTTATTTATGGAATAAATAACTTTGACTTTGAAGTAGTGAGTCAGACTCGTAGCTACAGACAGTCCGAGCATTTTATTTTTTTAAACAAAAGTAAGAATAATAAAAGATTAGACCGATTCATCCACGACTCCAATCATCAGTCCTTGAAAACAAATATGATGAAGTCACAATGTTTTTCTGTCGTATTAATTTGGCAACAGGCCGCCGAGTAACAATGACGACACATTTCAATGTTTGATTGTAAGTTGCTTTAGTAAGTTATTATTAGAGATGTTTTCATCAGCAACACAGGCAGCAGATTGGCTCTGATTGTCATTAGTTATTTGCTTTTGGGATATTGTGTTACAAGACTTTATGAGATGACCTTTTTTTTTTCCTGTACATCTCTTCTCCTGGACTATTTACAGGGTGGGTCGCCCAAATAAATACATTAACACATACACTGTGGTGTTAATGTGGAACATACACTGTAAAATATAAAAGAATTTAGTCAAATCAACTCATCTTTTGTAGTTTACTTCATGTAAATATACACATTTTGCTCATTTCTAGATAACAGATCTCGACATGCAGCCTATAACTTTTATTTTCAGACCAAGTCATGACTTAAAAACATTCTTTTTTAAAAAAATGACATTTTGATCTAAAATGATTAACTGAATAAACAGCAGAGACTTCACACAACTCATTACTACAGCAAACAAAGATGAAAAGAACAGAACATTGTCATCTTGTATGTAGCTGAAGTGTCTGATAAACTCAGAGGGATATCTACAAACACAACATCGCACTGCACTTCAGACCCAGCAACACTCTGAGACACAAAGTTGTTCATCCTGAGGTTAAAGCAGCCAAACACAAGCTGAGCGTTGTTGTAGATGCAGTCCAATGCAGCGAGGAGTGAACAGACCTGTATAGAGGGAAGACCACACAACTGCTCTACAAGTGTCAACACAGGAGAATCAGCTCCTCAAGACAAGACTCAGCTGAACAGTGAAGACAGATGGTTTGAGATTAGAGTGAAGGGAGCATCTATGTTAAACTCGAACAGCGATCTCTTAACAGAGGAGGGAGTCCACAACACCACTTATCAGGTACATACAATGCAGTCTTGAGATCTCTTCCCAGAAACTTTCAGCACCAATAACATCTTGTGACACTTGAGGCCTCCAGTACGAAGCAAATTCAACATACCCAGGATATCCTTTGTTATCTGGCTTTACTAAAACCGAACATCCGCAGTTGTGATAAGCGGCTTCACTTAACTGGCTATCTAATCAACTACACTTTGTGAATCTTGATATGAGCGCATTAACATAAAAGAGGAGGCGTTAGCACCAGATAAGCAAGCACAGACATGAACAGGTCTGCTGACACCTGAGACGCGTATTTCACCAACGAAGAGCAAACTATGATATTAGAGAAATACTGATATTTTAAATATATAATACAGACTCAAATAGTGCTGCAGCAGCTAAAGCAGGAGGCAAAATTTGCAAAAAAAAAAAAAAAACAGACCCTGCAGACTGTATGAATGTTAACAGGTTTATCATTGTCATCACCAAATTATTAGGGCACAAGTAACTCTGACGGCAATTACAACTGTGTATTCTGTTATGACTGTAGACGTATTCTACGGGTGTGGATTTTATTATTTCCACTGAAGCCCTGGAGGTGTTTAACGGTTTCACGAGCAAGAAAAAAAAACGAACATAAAAACGTACCTCGGAGCGCCAAGAAGGCTGACGCTCATGTGTACATAGGGCCACAAGGAAGTGTGTACAACTTTATGTATTATTAACAAGAATAAGAAACTATAACATTATACCAATATAAGGTGTTTAAAACATAATATATGGGGGAAAAAAGCCAAGCTGCTGCAGCTGAAGTCAAGAGGGAAAACTGCAAAAAAACTACATGAATATGAATAATGAATAGGCTTATCAATATCACTGCCCTCTTGTACATAAGTTGCTTCGATGTCTTATTTAAGATTCAAGATTGAATTATCGTCATGCATCACAAGACTGATAATGAAAATACAGATGTAGTCCACTTATTCTACCCACAAAATAGACAAACTATGTAATGAAAAAGTGGCAGTGTTTTAATATGCGCTGATCTGTTATCTCAAACCTAAACTGCACCTGATCAAGTTAGGTGTTCAGCATCTGTTACCGTGGTGACATACCCCCGGAAGAAGTTAATAACTGTCAGCGTCCTGAAAATCCAGAGTTAAACCTGAAGCTACCTCGCCAACCTCAAATCCTGCTTCGTGGTACGGACCTCTGGATGATGTTAATCTGTTATCTCAAACATAAACTGCACCAGATCAGGTTAAGTGTTCAGCATCTGTTACCGTGGTGATATACCCCCAGAAGAAGTTAACCACTGTCAGCATCCTGAAAATCCAGAGTTAAACTGGAAGCTACCTTGCTAACCTCAAATCTTGATTTGTAGGACTTCTGGATGACGTCAATCTGTTATCTCAAACATAAACTGGACCAGATCAGGTGAAGTGTTCAGCATTTGTTACCGTGGTGATATACCCCTGTAAGATGTTAACCACTGTTAACGTCCTGAAAATCCAGAGTTAAACCTGAAGCTACCTCGCTAACCTCAAATCCTGCTTTGTAGTACAGATCTCTGGATAACGGAGAATCTACACCGACAATAATCAAACAGTTCTAACCAATGCAAAATTTGAATTCAGTAACTAGTTTATCTCTCTTTAACCAGGAGAAGTCTCACGGATTATTTTTATACTAAGACGGAAAATTTTAACATTCAGAGACTGTTTGGAGGATGTTGTGAGATTATGTTAAATTTTAACAAAAGAACAATCTACATTCCAGTAATGTTTTCAAGGTGTTCTCAAGGCCTCAGATCCCAATGTTTTTTTGGGATATCCGGTAATGTGACATATTAACAGAGGTAGAACACTTTGCCTGTAATATTCTGAGGATTTTTTGGAGGATGTTGCTGTTGAGAACGTTCTTCTATCAAATGTTCCCACAGTGTTACATGATAGTAGAGAGAGAGGAAGCTTTTAGGGAACATTCAGAACATGTTTGAAGAAGATTAATTTTAAGAAGAACATTTTGCAAAATAAAATATCCCTTGAACCTTGCAGAACTTCATCAGAACGTTTGTAGAACAAAGAAAATTCTAGCCTGGATGTCTGACTAGAACCACTGTCTATGTGACTGGTCGATTGTAATTATCATTTTAAGTTTACTGAATATGTTTTCTTAATGTTGTTGATTTAACTTAATACTTTAAGTTTAATTAACTCGTTTTGTTGACTTAGCTTATATTTTTAAGTTTACTGAATGTGTTTTCTCAAATCAAGGTAACTTAACTAGTTTGTCACTTTCACAACTCATAACATGACTCTGAGCTAATTAATCAAGCTAAGCGGAGTTTAGTCGCATTTCTAGGGCAGCAGGTGAAATGATGTTTCTAAACTGAAGGAACTTAAAATGAGAGAAAGCGGGATGATGTTACTTTGCCTTGAGCACAGTGTTTAAATTCATTTTACTCTTGAAAAATGGTGCATTTATCAGGGTAGAATATGAAGATGACAATACCGGGTGAAGCCACCAACTTGTCAAACCCTAACAGTGCTTCTGTTTCACAATGGCACGATTTATTCCAACTTTAGAGTGTATGAAAAAAATACAGATGACTATTTAAGTATGTAAATAAGCCACAGCAGCAAACAACAGCACTCTACTCTGCCCAACTCCCTCTGTGTGTGTGTGTGTGTGTGTGTATATATATATATGTGTGTGTGTTGTGTGTGTGTGTTGTGTGTGGCAGCAGGCACAGGGCTGGGATTTCGGGTTAAATATTCAAAATGGCGGACGGAGGAGCAGCGAGTCAAGATGAGAGTTCAGGACCAGGTAATGATTACAGCATTTTACATATTCATACTCATATTCAAACTGCATTACTCACAATTTATGATAACGGAATGCTGATGAAACACAGATTGACTAACAGATGAGGACGGTTTCGGCGGCGGTCGTAGTTTGCACACAGCGAAGCCAACTGTAATTTGACAGAGGAGGAAACGAGCTATTGCAGTGCGACGGCAAATTACATGGAAACATGCCTCCCCCCTTTGTGTGATTAGACGGTTGTACGCCGCTACATATTCATACCTCTGTCGACAAATACAATTTAGCATATTTTATTAGTAATCGCCGTCGTGACTCTGGCTCATATGTGACACATTTAGATATTTCGCGAACGCAGTTTGATTGAAATGAGGCTGCTAGCAGGCTAGCGTTAGCCTGCCCTGCTAGCAGCTTGGCTTTGTGTTGATGCACACACTGAGGCTTTTGAAAGAGGTTTGCATATTCATTTTTGACGAGCCGGGCAGCGGCCGCGCTTGTTTCTCTTCAAGTGCTGTTTGTTTTTTTTCTTTTTCTTTTGAGAGATGGTTTGGGGGGATTAACCGATACGTAGCAGTCGTAGCTTTCCCCCCCGTTAAACACACCGTGTCAGCTCGGTGTGCCTGTGCCTGGTTTTATAGCAAAGCATTTTCGCTCAGCCTTTTGTGCTCGGCGCAGCGGAGCCACAGCAGCCCTGTTGTGTTATTCATGCGGGCCTGCCTCGACCAGAGTGCGGAGTTCAGCATATTCCGACGAGCAGCCGGAGAAGCTCATCCAGCGGCGAATGCATGTGAACACAACAACAGTTTATCACGACACACGTTGAGGAGCGTTTGTGTAAAACAAAAAAACAACAACTCCGTCCTCGTCGTCTGGTTAATCTGTTCACGGTTGTCTCTCGAGTGGCTAGCTGGCTACAACTTACTGCTTTAGAGGCTAACTTTGTAGCTGGAATACAGATGTGATTGTTGTGTGTAGCAGCGGAAGGTGAAGCCGTCAGCGTTGTGTGAAGGTGTGAGACTTCTGTGTTAAAGTTGATTGAAGTTGAGCACTTTTTTTTCGTTCTGCTTGAG
Source organism: Stegastes partitus (assembly GCF_000690725.1). NCBI lineage: Eukaryota > Metazoa > Chordata > Actinopteri > Pomacentridae > Stegastes > Stegastes partitus. The sequence continues at coordinate 679,449 of NW_007577786.1, forward strand.
GTGGGAGTAAACTGTTAGTCCATCTCATTTCAATATATAATTCAATCGCGCAGCTTTCTCGTCGCTTCTGACTGAGCAGTTTGGAAACTTGCTGTATGCCAGTCGTGCCTTTCTTTGTTGTAGGAGTTTCGCCTCAGTCAGTGTTTGAATTCAGAGATTGTACCTGTGTATCCCCTCCAGGCACAGGGAGGGGTGGTGAGGCCCACTTCCGGAAGGCCACAGTAATAACAGGCAGGGCATTCTTATTATTCACCCTGCCGGCTTCATGGCTGGACAAGACACAGCTTGATGGCACCCTTTGTGCTCCATGTAGTTAAGTTTGCCATTTAGTCTGTTGCAGTAACACCACAGAGGGGTTTATTATCCCCACAGGAATCTTTTTAGACTTTTTTTTGTTGTTAAAGTTTTATGTGGAAGCCTCTCGAAAAGGTACCTTTACCATAAAAGGCCCCTGAGTGACAGATCAGGTGTGACTTTGTTCTAAAATACACTGTTGTTATGAGGTTTGGGAGCTGTTTTTGCGATTCAAAGCAGGATAATTAATAGAAATACAGCTTGATTTGTTTTAATATGTAATTCAGCATTATGTCTCAGGTTTAGATTGTTTCCTACGTGATGCCAATACACTTATTTTATAAGTTGTGTGCATTGTCAGAGCTAGAATCACAGGGTAGCTTTGCCCACAGCACCGATAGTATCATGTTACAGGCAATTTTGTGATATGCGATATCTCGCAAGACGGTCTCGATATGTGAATGATGTCCTTTGTTTTAGGGTTTAGGTAGAATTTTTTTTACATTAATACTCCTTAAATGTTAGATTCTAAAGTTTTTATTGAGTTTGCTCGCATTTTGTGACTGTCTGGAAATAGGCTCGCTTATGTAAAAAATAATTGGCTTATTAAACTGGGCTACTTAAATAACAGATGAGAAATAATTCTGTTTTCCTCACACTTAGGCTACTTTTCTCATTTAATCAGTTTTACAGTTCCACCCTCATTCCAGCCTTGTAGTTCCATCATGAATATTCATTGATGTAAACACAGTTGTTATGAATAATGCATCATTCGCAGTAATAAATTCAGGACATGCCATCTCAAAGTACTGAGAAGGCCTCCATGAAGGCTTCAGTCAGACAAGCTTTTCCACTGTGGAGGAAGAAAATCATAACTAATAAGAGCTGTATGGTGTCCTCAGGACTTTTAACTACTTGTTTCTGGTGATGTCTAGTGAAGTGAGTCCTTCACTGACTGAACAATGTAAAGCAGGGATGCCATGTTATGAATAAAGCAAGGTAAAGCAGATATTTGGCTTTTTGTGTGTGAAAAACTGTGAAGACATAAAACACACTCACCTGCTATGTTACACCAACACTCTATTTGCTAAGCATTTGGAAGGATATAAAACCTGTTTCGAGAAGCACCCATAGATGAAAACAAGGATCTAAGATAGTGTAAGATGTGCAAGGGATAATCACCAGAATGGAGGCCTTCAGATAGAGTGGCTTATAATTGGTGGATGACCTACAAGTTGTTGCAACAAATACTGTGTTGTTCCTGATGACTGTCATGTGTCTGGCATAATTAGGATCACTAGTATGCATTTGCAAGCATTTAAATAAAGATTTTTAATGCTACAGAGGGTGTAACAATTCTAAAGCACAGCATATGTGGTGAAAACAAAGGTGTTTGCAATAAAATATTCTGATTAATAGAAGTTTGATTCTGTGGTTGCAATAATGTGCCTGATTTCAAATATGTAGAGGAGACAAAAATGTTAAGTGTGTGGCGTCAGCTGTCAGGAAACGTGTAGTGTTTTGCTATTACTCAGCACATGAATGACCAGAAGTTAATGCAGTTTTCCATGTTGTGAATGTATATGTGAATTTAGGCTGGTTGCAGTATTTAATAGGGGAATCGTGAGAGCAAACCTCTGCATGTGCTTATTGGAAGCAGTTGAATATTCCTCCTTTCCATCCCTGAGAAACTTCACTTTAATTTGGTTAGATTGAATTTTCCACCTAGCCTATAGACAGTTGGTTAATGACCACCCAAGAGAGATACCACAGAATCTTACAGTGGTGTTAGCCCCATTACTGCTCATCAAATTACACTGCACCCTGTATTTTTCTCATTTGTGGGTTCAGTCCAGTGTTGCTGTTTCCACTCTCTGTTGTTTTGGTTTAATACACTGATATTAAAAAGCTATTTTAAATTGTTTGGATATTCATGTTGAGGCTGCATAAAACCAGGAAGCTTTAGGTTATTAACTACCTTAAATTAAGTTATCTGTCGTGTCCGTACACAAAATGTGCCGCATGCTCAGACTGATCCAGATGTGGAAAAGTGGCCTTGATGTATTCTGTGTTTTTTAGATGAAGAATATAGGTAGTAGAGCTGAATGTGGATGTGCTAATTAAGTTTTGGTCTGTCTCATGTTGAATCTCTCCGCTCACATTAACGACTCTGCAGTATTCAGCCAGCCTTTCCATATTACAGTGCTAATGAGATACCTATTTAAAATTCTCTTCGCAGGATATTTGTTCAGTGCATTGTTCCACAGCAAGGTTTTGCAAACCATTCAACCAAGTAACTGTACATGTGTTGCAGTGCAAAGCTGATAACGGCCTCTGCATTCACTTCTCCTTTGTTTTCTCATTTGGTTGCATGAAGACGCGACTAATTCCTTGACCTCTCGGGCACGCTTAGTTCAGACTTTTAACACTAGTGTGGTATCTGTATGTACCCTGCCATAGCCACTTCAGTAAACAGTTGGCTGGAGTTAAACTAGAAACTGTTGTGTAGGTGGAGTCACCAGTGCAGAGTGGTGTGATGTATAATGTAATGCAAATTTATTTCTAAAGTAGGTATTGTCAAATAAGATTACTTCTAGTTTAAATATGTGCCCATATTTGTGGCTAGGAGGGGGAAATTATAAAAAAGAACATGTATGCTGGCATAATAATCAATCAGCTATCTTCTACACGGTAGCAAACAAGCAGAGAAGTAATAGATAACTAAAAACAAAATGAAAAGTTTGAAATGTCTGGCTTTTGTTGTTCCAATTGGGAGTAGCTAGTGAAAATAGAAAAAGAGCAATTTGGTTTCATCCTCTGTATTGAGTGGTACTTTGTTGTCTGTTTTGAATCAGTCATTTTAGGAAGTTGTGACCAAATGATTGAGGGAAAAAATGATCAGATTAATTATTAATGGCATTAACTGCTATTCTCTTTTTTGGTTTTTGTTTGTTTTAGCTCTGATGAACAACATCCAGATCAGTTTAAATGAGAAATATAGACACATCGCCTTTTCATTTGCAGCTGTTTGTGTTACATGAAACAAAAAACTATTGGTTGCAACTGGTTTAGGGTCTTTGTTTGCAGATTGCAGAAAGCGTCGACTAGTTGATTGAAGACTTGCCCCTCACACTGCTGACAAAGGTCTGTTTGTTTTTCAGCACGTTAGCGCCGTCAGGTCTCTTGGCATTGTTTGACTTGGTCATCTAGTATGTAAATGCTTTTCATTAGATAAGTGAAGATATGGAGTGGGATAAGTGAAAAAGTTGATTAGAGCTTTAGCCGAGAGCAGTTGTTGTGGATTTAGTTGGTAAGCCCTTTCCCCAGTAGACCACAATACAGCCCTGCATTCCAGTCCAGTCACTCTGATTCACTGGACACCTGTGCAGCCCCGTAACCAGCCTGTTTCCCTGCTGTATTAACACCGAGCGCAGGCTGAAAATGAATTTAAAAGGGCCCCAAAATGAAATACTAATGGAATGTAAAGCTAATCTAAATATGCTAATCCCCAAACACTTCATAAACATAGACGGCAACAGCCCGCCACCCACTTTCTGTAGTCACTCGCTGTGGAATGCTTTAGCCACAGGGGGTCTAGCAGTAATGACAGGCTTGTGGTGGATTAATGTGGAGTTATTTATTTCCGATTGAGCGAGTCCCCCTCCCACTCATACCCCAGACCCCCCTCCTTGTTAGCGGTCGGGCCGGGTCTCCATGACTCCTGGAGATGTTCCGAACAAGCAGGCATAGATGCTCTATTAATGCAGTCCGCCTCGCTAACATGCTCAGACCACCGCTGACGGACCTCACACTGCATTCTGGGATATCTTCAGCCCTTTACCTGCTCTTAGCTAATTACTTTTTAGGCCTGCGCCTGCACAGTAATTGGTCTTGTGCTGCTGCCTCCCCTCCCTGCGCTGCGCCAAGTGCTAGTTTGAGCACTTTTTTTCCCCTTCTCTCTGTCGTCCTTATTCCCCTGTTTTTTATCGTCCTCCAAAAGCCATCCAATTAATATGCTAATGAGCTGATAAATATTTATAGGATTTAAATTATGCAGAAAGCTTTCAGAGCCCGGTGTGAAATGCGTCGCTCGCAGGACTTCAAAGCCTTGCATTGCTAACGAGGCAGGGGCAGATTTGCATACGGCTTTAATCAGCTGAATACTGATTATGCTTCATTATAGAGTTGGAGCGGGGGGGTAGCAGAGTTGGAGGAGGCCGCCAGCTGCACTTGTCGTTTGTTTCATTCCAGCAAGAGAGGGAGAGGTTGAACTTTTTCAGAAGTACAGACAATCTTGGCACACGAGAGAGAGAGAGAGAGAGAGAGAGGGAGAGAGGGAGTGCAAAGTAGGCACAGTAAAAGAGAAAGGGGCAGAGCTATAAGAAAAGAAAAGAGAGTGCAGAGAGAGGCAAGGAGAGCTGTTTGCCTAAACCCTGTTGGCTTTCCCAGTGTGCGTATCCCAGTGTTGCTCAGTGAACCGTGTGCTGGACACTGCCACTGTGTCTGGTGTGTAACTCTGGTTGTATTGAACCCTGCTCGCTGCTGACCAGTGGAGAGTGAAGAGAGGGTGAAGTGGGAGGAGGAAGAGAGTGCCGGACACCCTGTCGGCGGGTTTGCCCGGCCGGGGCAATTGTACTCGATAGGTTCAGCAACCATGCTGGAAAACACAGGTGGAGCAAGAGTAGGTGAGTTTTTTGATGAGGCTGTGATGGAGCTCAGATGGGGTTTTGTTGTTAGTCGGTTGTCATTATGGTGATTTTGTATTAATGTTGCATCAGGTGCTGTTTCTTCTTACCGCCGATGACTGTAAGAGCATCTGTGATGGTGATTAGTTTTGCTCGGTAACGCTGTTGGAAAGGTGATTGTGACTGAAATGCTCTTGCAGAATAGGAATGTCATGCATTCATAGGATTTTTAGATAACCAAAGTGAGACCACCCTTCAAAACATTCAGACAGGGTTGTTATGTTCTAGCGGCAGTGGGCGTGAGTGTGTCTCACTATGTCTCTGTCTGGCTCTTTCAGATGTTAAAGTGAATAATCAGTCAGAAACTACTACTAAATGTGCAATGGAAAGTGGTGACGGGAACACCGGTGAGTGACCTCCAGCTTTTTTTTTTTTTTTTTTTTTTTTGCCTGGCTGAAATCAGGATGTGTTGACTTTCACCTCCTCATTCAACAGGTTTCAAATTTTTAGCCAACAATTCTTTCAGCATTTTTGCAGCACAAATCAGAGGAACCACTCTGCTGTCCACCTTTTTATTAACTCGTTTTGAAAAAAGAGATGGCAGCTTTCCAAAATCTTTGCAAGCAGTCCTCTTTGTCAAATGAGGTGTTCACCTCACCGAGCACTTGTGCCTATTGAATATTAGACTATTTTGTTGTGTCTCAATGCTTCAGCGATTCTGTGTTGTAAATGATCAAACTCAGAGTGAACATTGTACATTCATTGCACGGCTTTATTTTCCTCTTGTGTAATGAGAAATAAGTTAATATTGTTGATGATACTGTACAGCTCTAAGCTTGTAATGTGAAAAAAATTAATTCTGTGATGATTCACCAGCCTGCATTTGACAGATTTATGCAGCTGTTACATACGCTGCCAATTTTAAAAATATGTTTTTCCTCGCACCCGAAAACTGTTTTTGTCAGGTCTACTTCCAGGCAGATTTCAGTATTGTGTTCCTCATTTTTGTGATAATAACAACATGGAGTCTGCTGCCAGTTAGACCACCCTGAAAACATCTTTCTCTGACAGACTGTTTCATGAACTGTGTTTCTGTCCTCAGGAATCCAAACCAATGGATTGGACTTTCAGAGGCAGATGGTGCCAACCACAAGTGCAATCACTAATGCACATGCACAAGCCCTCTTCCAACAGGTACCACATCATGCACATGGGCACAACATCACACACTTTACCTTGAGTAACCTCTTGTTTTCCTGTTTTTGTGGAAGGAGCAGGTGTCTAACGGTTAATGTTTTTTGTGTAATGACAGTTTTTTAGTAGCTTGAAAAAGAAATAAAGTATGAAGTTTGAACAGAGGTATGCTTGTCGGCACTCAAACATGCACAGGCAGAAAGAGTTCATTTAAATGAGCCAGGCTCTCCCAGTGTCGCCTGGCAACAAGGCAGATTAATCAACCCTGTATGCTAATTAGCTGCTCTGCGGTTGCTCGGAAACAGATGGCCGAGAATATGCAAATCTATGCAGAATTTACATGCACTGCATAACAGTTATTTTAATTAGCATCTCAACTCTCCCCTCCCTTCACTTTCCTTGTCTCTGAAGGCTGCAGCACATTTTAAATACCCACTTTATCGCGTCTTTTTAATTCAAATTCTTCTCCCTGCCGAAAGACTAAAGGCTCATTCTGAGAAGCCACTCATGTAGTGCAGAAATGAGATATTTCATTGTGTTTTCAGTTTATGTTGTTTGTTTGTTTTTAGTGTCATTTTATGTCTGAATTAAATATTAATTTAAATTGCTTTTAATTCAAACATTTAGCACCTTGTTCTTATTTTTATGATAACCACTATTATATGAAATTGAGACTCAGATATACCTCTAGGAAGATTTCCTCTAAGCCCCCACCCTCTGCTTCACCTCCACTAGTCTAAGTCGGAAGACTCGGGTGCTCTTCCGACCTCCGTCCAGCAGAGCGTATTGCCTCAAACCCAGCTAATGTTGGCCGGGGGACAGATTGCTGGAGTAAGTGGTCTCATTGCTTGGAGTTAAAAATCTGATCGTTGCCATATACACCAGGGTGACACATTAACACGATCAACTCTGGCAGAAAGATTGGCTAGTGAAATGATCGCTTGCCCTGATTCTATGGCTAAAGCTGCCTGTGTGCCTGTTCATCCCTGTGGTTGTTCGTCTATGTCCAAATTCCTCCATGACAGAAAATGGAGGGACATGTTTGGACATAGGCTGTACACTCGTCTTCGGTCTAGTGACATGACACATATCCATATCCATGTCCATCTTCTCCCTGAGGCCTTACTGTAGTTGAAATGACCAGACGGTCAAATGTGGCTGCTGCTGCGCTACGCGGGAGTGAATGTTTACAGTGCATGTGGATTAGAAGTTCAAACATGACATCAACATGCTCATTTGCACTTGTGCCTGGCTCAGCTGCATGAGTCTTCTTTCCATTTGACCGTGAAAACCTATATTTGTGTTGTCACGATAGCCAAAGGTTCTAAATATTACTTTGATACCTTTTGTGAAAAAGATAGATTCAAAAGATGAATTTACATTCAAGCAGTCAGGGCTTTGATGTGAAATGAAGTGGAATAACAGTTCAGTATCATTTGTAAAGGTGTTTGCAAACAAGAGAAAGTGGAATAGACAGAGCTGGGGTCTAGTTCAGTGAACTGGAGCAGCCATCGAAACAATTGTTGGCAAATGCTTCGAACAATCCAATCAACCTGTTGTTGTTAAGAAAACTGAACCAAGAGAAGAGTAATTAAAGTGTCTGTCTTATGGTTCGTAATCAAAGCAGATCTCCAGCCAATATGCCGAAGCTGTTATGGAAAATATTATGCAAAGTTGTTAAGAAGCACAAGCATTGTTTATTTTGTTATATTCCACTGAAGTATTGTAGCAGCTGTCATTGTGTTAGATATGAAAACTTTGCATAGGTGTCGAAGTCAGAACTAGACTATCGTGACAACAGATACCAGTCTGAATGATGATACTTAAACTTAATTGTATTAACACTTCCTGCGCTCTCCATCTTTCTGTTTCCCCTTGTCTCTCTCCCACTCCTGCTGACCTCCTACATCTGTTTTCCCGTCTCTTTCATGTGTCGTTGTCTCTTCAGTTGACTCTGACCCCAGCACAGCAGCAGCTGTTGCTCCAGCAGGCCCAAGCTCAGCTCCTGGCTGCAGCCGTGCAGCACTCAGCCAGCCAGAACAGCACCACTGGGGCCAGCATCTCAGCCTCCGCAGCCACGCCCATCACCCAGCTACCCCTGTCTCAGCCCATCCAGATTGCCCCTGTAAGACACAGTCACCCATGCACAACAGTTTCTGCAAATCTTGTGTGTAGAATCTTTAAAAAATGTAAATGAAACCAGCTGCATAATTTAGATACTGAAACTCTGTTTTATATGATCATACATAACCACAGTTAGTCTGCTGGATTTGTCATCTCAGATTGGTTAAGCATTCTGTGATTCTGTTTTCAAATCCAAAAGGCTATCAACTGATTTAAAGTGTGAAGTTTGAAAGAAATTTTAATAGCGTTTTCTAATTTTGGAAATTATCGACACTAAAGTTGACCCCAGTGTTGGGCTAATTTTACTGTTATATGAATGGGTTATATTCAAACTACAAAAATTGCATTGAAGAACATAATGTGTTTGAATAATTGTTCCAAGTACACTTGTTATAGATAAGATGTCTGCAGTAGGTCAACACATAGGACTGATATTGTTGTCCAAATAGGATCCAGGTCAGCAGAGCATTTGAAGCTGCCTTTATGGAGGCAAACAAGTACTTTATCAAAGAGAACTGTTAGGTTTCTTTCTGTAAAATGATATTGCAGAGTCCTCACCTATATACTATGTGAAGTGACCGAAGATCTAAAATAACTGATGTTGTTGTTGGCACTATAAAAAGAAAACAAAATAACAAATGAATTGAATTCCAGCAGTGTAGCTCAGGAATGGGGTTTAGTTTCAGACAAGACAAACTTCCAAACATGATAATTCAGTATTGGCTGTTATATATTATAGTGGTTTGATTGCTATACAAGACAATGTTGCTGCTCGTGGTATGAAGTTTTGACAAAGTCGGTGGGAATGGTGCTAGGGAAAAAAAGCTTGGGTCATGTGAGCTCATGGTTACAATGCTGTGTAATGTAATTGAGGCGGGTGTGCAGTGTAAACAGCTACATGACTATAATGATGACTTTTTTCTCGCAGCAGCTACAACAGCAGAATCTCAGTCTGCCTCAGATTCTTCTGGTTCAGCCTGGCCACCCAATCGCCACACCACTGTCCGCTCAGTTCATCATCTCACAGACAACGCCGGCCCAACAGGGTCAGTAAAACACTTAAAGCAGTGTTTGGTTTGCATGCAGGATGAGGAAAAGAGATGTGTTCCAACTGTTGGATTCTTAATGAAGCTTCCCTCTCCAATATTCTTTCACTCTTTAGGCATATTGCAAGCCCAGAGTCTCAATCAACTACCTCAAAGCCAAGCTAACCTCCTGCCGACTCAACCAAGCATCACCCTCGCAACCCAGGTTGGTAATGATGCAAGTGCATCTTTTAAACTTTGAAAAATATCCCAGGCAGTGCTTACACTTCCTCAGCTGTAATCATGGTGTTTAAAAAAAATCACACCAAAAAGATAACTTACTGATTTGCTTTATACAGTTTTTGTAGAATTTTTTTTCTTCTACATTTATTCAGATTTTTTAATTCCTCCTTGTAGACTTCTCTTAGCTTTAAAACATGAATATTTCTGCTTTCTCCAGCCTGCAACACCAACCCGCACAACAGCAACCACACCTATTCAGTCCCTGCCCCACAGTCAGACACCACCCAAACGGCTGGATACACCAACTCTGGAGGAGCCTAGTGATCTTGAGGAGCTGGAGCAGTTTGCCAAGACCTTCAAACAGAGACGTATCAAACTGGGCTTCACACAGGTGTGTGTAGGATTGATTGATCCTTACGCGTTCTGTAATATTTAGATTTGTAATTGATGGATGTTTATATATAATAAATATTTCACAGGTGAGTCTCAACAGCATTTAATTAAACTTAATAAATTCTTCACATGACTCATATTTTCTGTCCCTATTTCCTACGTCTCAGGGGGATGTTGGCCTGGCCATGGGGAAGCTGTATGGAAACGACTTCAGCCAAACTACCATCTCTCGCTTTGAGGCCTTGAATCTGAGCTTTAAGAACATGTGCAAACTCAAGCCATTGCTGGAGAAGTGGCTCAATGATGCAGGTTTGTCCCTGAACCCACCTGAATGATCAGATGGTCATGCTTTTTGTTTTCTCACGTATGTACTTGTTTTTGGGGGGGAATGGGCCGTGGGTGGGTTGTGTATCTTTGCAATACTTGCGTTGTCTTTACCTTCCTTCCCTTTCTTTGTGTCGGTGCTGTTTGTGCAGAGAACCTGACGTCTGACCAGGCCCTGTCCAGCCCCAGTGCCCTGGGCTCCCCAGGCATGGGCATGGAGGGGATCAACCGCAGACGGAAGAAAAGGACCAGTATCGAGACCAACATTCGAGTGGCCTTAGAAAAGAGCTTTCTGGAGGTGAGAAACTCATATTCCTGAAGTTAACTGTATTAGTCTTTGCATTGAAATTAAGTTTTCCTTTATGTTACATGTTTAACTAGTTAAGTATGTAGTGATCAACCCCATGATAGATGCTCTCTATCAGGGAAACTCCACAGTACAGTAGTCTCCTCAGTGCTGAAAGGGAATCTCTGGCTTCTTTGCCCTCTTCAAGCAGAACCAAAAACCTACCTCTGAAGAGATCACCATGATCGCTGACCAGCTCAACATGGAGAAGGAGGTGATTCGGGTCTGGTTCTGCAATCGCCGACAGAAAGAGAAGAGGATTAACCCCCCCAGCAGTGGCAGCAGCGGAGGAGGCAGCACCCCCATCAAAACCATCTTTACCCCCAGCAGCCCTTTGGTAACCACTGACACGGGCGCTGATGTGATTCTTTGCCCATTGTTAAATTTAGTTTTTGTCTTCATTTGTATTTGTAGGCTTATGTCACCAGAGTGGGTATTAGTTTAATAAATGCTTCTTATTTTTTCTTATGCAAAGCACCAGTATCAAATCCAGCAATTTCCCTGAGGTTTCCACCAAGGGGATCAATAAAATTCTATTCTATTCTATTCTATTCTATTCTATTCTAATTAGTTCATTGTTATGTGTTTGTACCTCTAGTTAAATGATGTGTAAAAATACAGGAGCTCATTCAATCGATCTTATTCTGTTGTCCAGGTGGCCAGCACAGCAAGCCTTGTGAGCAGTCCAACTATTAACACACCCACCACTCTGACTGTAAACCCAGTGATGCCTCTCACCAGCACCAGCGTCTCCAGTTTGTCTTTCACAGGTGTGTGTCTGCTTCACTGTGCTTGCCTTAATGAATGGGTCTAATTGCACAAAATATTAGAATTTAAGGTTAAATTCCGTTTTTTCTTTCTCCAATAAGGCACGACAGTTGGAGCCACAAACACTGCATCAGTCATCTCCACTGCACCTATGGTTACCACAGCAACTAGCTCTCCATCTTTAAGCCCATCCCCGACAACTATTCAGTCCACGACCACAGAGAACAGGCCTGGCACTCAGGCACAAACGATCGTCACCCAGGCTCCAACATCCATAGCTACCACTTTAGGGACGGGTCAGGTGATGGTGGCTTCTCCGGGGCTGTCTGCAGCGCTGCAGAATGCCACCCAGTTACCCACCAGCGCCAGCTTTGCGGCTATGGCTGCTGCTGCTGCAGGGCTCAACCCAGGACTGATGGCGTCCTCCCAGTTTGCTCAGGGGTTAGTATGTGCCATGTTCGAACACGGCTTCTGCTTATTACTTCTGTGGAGTTTACTCTATCGCTCAGGTGTCCTCTGTGTTGATCTAAATGATCTTGTCTGTGTGTCCAGGGGTGCCCTCCTCAGTCTGACTCCTGGTGCCCTCAGCAGCGCGCTGAGTCCTGCTCTCATGAGCAACAGTACCCTGATTCAAGGTACATGATATGTTGAATACTTGCTGTGCAAATATTTGTTTGGTTTAGTTGGTAGTTGCATGACATGAAGCAGGTCACCATTTTTTATTTGTGTTTTGACTGTTTTGTTGTGGATCGTCTGAGAGCATTCTGTCAATGATTTTATTGTTTGCAAATCCTGAAAATAATAACCAATAACCTGTTTTAATTTAGAAAAAATCTGTAGTTGATAAGAGTGTGATACTAAGTGATGAGGACAAATGCAGCACAAACTGTTCCAAATTTAAGGTGTTAAATTGCAAAATAATTTTAGTATTTTGGTTTTGTTTTTCTGACATATTTATACCAATCCCTCATGGCATAGTACCGGCCGACAGCCAGGAAACATGGATGACCTTTATTAGAAACTGATGAATTAATGAATCAGTAAATGAAATAGATAAATATATTAAGCCGTACATAAATGAGGAGAAAAACATGACAAAAGCAAATGAAAATCCATCGTCGGGTCATCACGATAACCTGTTAGTGGTGTAATTAGTATAATGAAAGCAAACATTGAATCAGGAGACTGTTATTTGCATAATAATGGAAAAATATTTGAGGCCACGCCCTCCAGGTTTAATCCTGCTGAGAGAAAATTACTTCTGCAAACAAAAAGATTTATCCTGCTAAGCGCTAATAAGCTTTGATAGTAGAAAAACTTGCTGATAAAAGAAAATTCCTATAGTTAGGCTATACATTCTCTATGTGGAGTTTTTCTCATAAGGCAGGTTTAGGCTTCCATACATGAAACTGATCCTCGCTCTGTGTCCTTCTCCTCAGCACTGGCATCGAGCGGCAGCATCCCCATCACTTCTCTGGACGGCGGCAACCTGCTGTTCGCCAACACCTCTGCCGGTAACACGCCCAACCTGGTGACCACGCCGCTCTTCCTGAACCCACAGAACCTGTCGCTGCTCACCAGCAACCCCGTGAGCCTGGTGTCGGCCGGGACGGGGGGGCTTCAGGTCACTGCTGATGCTCATCATCAAGCCACCACGGCTGCTGTGCCTGTGCAAGCCTCGACCATTACCACTGCCTCCAAGGCTCAGTGAAGCCAGTCAGGCTGCATCCTGAATTAACACCCTGTTTCTTACGTCGGGCACTACTCCTTATCACACCATGTAGGGAATAGGGTGGTTGTTTGATAAAGGCTCTGTGCTTCACTAACCACCCCACATTCTTTCCATTGTATCTACCATTATTTAATCCTTTTGCTGCCACCAAAAAACAAAACAACCTCAAAAAAAGGTTGGTCCTTTTCCTTTTTTTTTTTTTTTTTTTTTTTTTATAGTTTATTTTTTCCTGTCTTTTCCTTTATGATTCTTGGATGTTTTTCCACAAACAGTTGCCAGATGGACACTGTTGTTGGCCTGCCAGTCCTCATGAACCTTGACAAGTGTCCAGGAAGAAAATATCCTCGGCACCATCAAGCTGTTCACATTTTGTACATATACCCTTCTATTTCCAGGTCAGAATTTTCTCTGAAACACTTCTAACCAAAAACAAGAACTTTCCTCTTTTAACATTCAAACTTTACTGATTTACTACTAATTTCACAATGTTCATCATCACTAATGGGGGTTTGTGTGTCACCCTCTTTTTAATTATCTTTTGGGTTTATAGGACAGGCCTTGACGTAAATCATATCAAGATATTGTAGAGACGTTTTCTTCCTTTATCTTTACTGTCTATATTTTTTTTTTTTACATTTTCAGAACTTTTTAAGTCTAATATTAAGTTAAGATTTAACTATCACTTTTTAATCGTGGTTATAAGGCTTTAAAAACAAGTAATAAGTGGCCGATATAAAGGTTATCATTGCTTTAAGGGTCAGAGAGACCAGGTGTGTCTCTCTGAGTCTCTCTTCTGGAAACACTGAGTTTTACATTTCGCATGCGGTGACGAAGTAGCCACCGAGCTTTTGTAAAATGACAGTCTAGATGTGGATTATAGACACTGACAGAAAATGACTGAAAATCTTACATTGAGAGCTTTAAAGTGAGCTGCAGACATGCAGTCCTGCGTCTGATTAAAGGGTGATTTGTTTTGGTTTGTGATCCATTGGAAAACTGTACATTATGTTTGGATTCCGAGGTAGAAAGTAGATGTCTGCATGTGTTTTCAACAGCTCAGGCAGATGCTGAAAGTTCAGCAACTGCATGATCCACAAGGCTCTGCGGTCTGTGTTTGGGGAGGACTAGTCACGGGACGTGGTCATTGTACGAAATGTACGGTGGCATTGGCTAGATGGGGTTATTGTATTGTGTTTTTTGTTTCTTTTTCTTTTTTAACAGTAGTACCGTCGTATCTACTTGTGCACAGTATCTGTACCAAAAAACTGGATTGATGAGCTGCAGTCTGCCTGTTTTGGGAGGAATGAAATTCTTTTGTCTGCAGTCATTTGACTGGCTTACGTACTTTAAGATATACCAAAAATATTTGTTAAAATAATTGCTGTGTGTAGTCGGTGTAGCTTAGTCTAGTCAATATATTTATGAGTACAGAATCTCTCTTCATTGTCAACAGAATATAGAAATGCAATATTTTGAAGATCATTTTCCAAAGATTACATTTTTTGTTAATTTGACCAAGTGTCTCATAGCTCAATTTTTAATTGGCAGCACAACTGACCAAAAAGGAGGGATTGGTGGGTTGGAGCATGAGAAAGTAGTTTATTTTTTCTCTTAAATTTTTTTTCTACCGCTGGGGCCTCGCCCTTAATTCTTAATCTGGTTTTCTGTGAGCCATTTGATGGCCTGTTTCCTTTCTAATCTGTTTTGGTAGCAGTTTTGAACTTTTCTGAAGCATTATGGAAAGGGTCTGTTTTTTGTTTTTGTGCTAATATTCAGCCATAAAACAACAGCTTGAACCAAAGTGGTTTTCCTCAGTAGTTGCTGTGCCTGTCTGAGCACACAAGTTGCCGTTCACACGATCTCTACTTTCCTCAAATTGTTTTTTATCCTCTTCCACTTCGGTCAATACCCGATTATTTTTGTTCCTGATTTGGTGCTGCTGGATAAGGATCACAGAAACTTAGCTTTAACAACTTGCTGCTGAAGCTCCTGGTGGAGTTGAGCTGTCGAGAGGCCTGCATGCTTTCTTATAGCTTTATGACTACATCCTGTAAAAAATCAGGCTTTTGTAGTCCCGACCCTCCCGGCTGGAGGGCTCACCTATGTAAATGCATAGATCTGATCGTCACACTTCACCTCCTCTCAGCGCCGCCATTTTGAACCAGCATGTTGGGGAAACAATATGCTGCTCCCAAAAAGAATCTGTCTGTGGACTAGTTTAAAACCTGCCAAAACGATCTTACGCAACACAGCGGTGGGATAAGTACTGTTATGTGCTACACATTCAGCTAAACCCCACACAAAAGTAGCATTGTTCTGCTTCAAAACGACAAAACGAATTAACCCAGTGATTATTAAATCATTGAGACTGTAAGCAGTGAAATTTGTCCATGTTATCCTCTTGTGTACTTCTTTTCTGTTGAATTATTTTTGACTGAATATACCTCAGCAGCAACACAACATAAGGTTCACCTTTAGACATTTCTGTGTATAGAGCATTGTAGAATGTATAAGTACTGTCTGGCTTGCCATTCAAAGTTTATACTGATGAACCATACATAGGAACCATACATAAAAGGACAACCTACTACTGCTATTTTCTAGTACTACTATTTATGGGGTATTTCCAGGTTTGAATATTATTTTGAGATCCTTCTTGCCAAAGTAAAAGCCTTTCTCTTTGCAGCTTGGTGGGTGTCTGGCTGCTCATGTTGCTGGTTTTGCCCTGTCCTCGAGGCCCGCGAGGGGCCCGACGACCTCAGTCCTGTTTCCAGTGCTGTTCGTAGTTACTTAAGAGTTGAACGTTCGCTAGCAAGATGAACCAGTTGCCGTCGGCACCATAGGATGTTACTGAAATATTTATCTGAGGAAAGACTTAAGAATTAGAGAAACGATCTTTTCTTAATTCTATACATATAAATATATATATAAACACTTGTAAGATATTCATATTTTATATTTGAACCAGTATGTTATCAAGACTGAATGTAGTGATTATCATCCTTACTCGAAAAGAAATTCTCCCCTAAATCTTTCTTCTTATATTTTTATTTTTAACTTTCAAGACCAAAAAAAAAAAAAGCAAAAGAAAATACGAGATGAAACCCGAGACCGCGCCTCGGTGTGGACTCGCCGACTCCCGCGTCCTGTCGCTCATCGGCGAGGTCTTTTCAACAGGAGGGAGCTCGTTCAGGCGCTCCTGGCAGACAGGTCCTGTGGTTGGCAGGAGACTCTGAAGCATTCGATCTTAATCTTTTCATAGATATTTTTATTTTGTGGTTTTCGGTTGAGTCGTTGTGGACTTGATTTGCTGTGCTGTCTTTAACAATCATTAGTTGTTTTGTTTTAAATATTACTTTATGCCTTTAATTGTTTTGTATAGTGTGAGAGGGCAAGATCACTGGCTTTCTTAGTTTGATAAAGAAGATTAACATTATCATTTATGCCTTATTGTTACGTAGAAGACATGAGCATTGTAGCATTGTTGTTCTTGTGTGCGTCTGCGAGTGAGAGCTTGAGCGTCGAGCTCACCTGGTGCATTGTTGTCACTGAAACATTACAGTGTACTTTGGGCATTTTGGAGCGTGGGATGATTACGTTGCTACCTATGTGTTTTAGGTGTGGCTCGGACAGGTTGGGGGATACCTGTGAGAAAAGCTTTACTAATAATTCCAGCAGGTGGATGGATGTGTGTGCGTGAGTGTGTGTGTCTTATAAAGAGAGAATAGGGAGGGCAGTCTGCAAACCATTATGGTGCATTTTTCCCATCTTCCAGCGGGTGTTTAGAGTGATTTTTTTTTTTTTTTTCAAAGGGTGAGACAAGAGTGCTTATTTTTGTTGTTGCCTGGAGGGAGGTTCTCTACTGATTTAACTACAGGCTTTAAGCGAGCCGTTGCCAAGCCAGCTTTTGGTTTGTTTTGGTAAAACTCCAGTTTGTGGTCAACTTCTGCTCTTGTGAACCGTCTACTTGGCACTGACTTTAGCTTTTAACGCTACAGTTTCAGTAGGTGATCCGAATATTTCAAGACGCTCCTGCGGATCAACCGTGCGCCAAGTCGTAGTTTTGTTGACCCACCACACTGGTTTGCTGGATTTTAATGTCGACAAAGGACGCGTGGAGCACCATTAAAGCAAAAGGAGCTGTTGTATACCTCATTTCTAACTCAAGACTGAGTGAAACCTGCTTTAATCTACTTAAGAAATAAGGAAAATGTTAAAAAAAAAACTAAAAAAACCAAAAAAAAACCTCATAAAAAAAAAAAAAACACGAAAATAGACAAACTTGTGTCAGTGGAGAAGCCTGCTCATACCTGTACTTAGAGAAGGGTTGTGGAAAAAGCTGCCACAAGAGGGAGACAGAATACATACCAGTACTCTTTGAATGTCTGCTGTTTTTCTTTTCACACTTTTGATGATGTATTTTAGGAGTGAATAGAAGTTATTTGTTGTGACTTAAGATGAACTTTTCGTGAATTGTATTCCTTTAAAATTTATTTTCTGTTGTGTTGACAGAATCCCCTTCACGTTTGAACACTTGTTTAAGTTTGACAATCCTCTTTTTTTATTTAAAGTTTTTTTTTTTATTTTATTATTTTCTTTAAGTGTTACCCTGACCAGGTACAGGTATGTGCGCGTCTTCCCACATGACGGTGCGCTGTCGCGGCCCGCTCTCGTTTTCCTGCGGTAACAACATTAACCAAAGACTTCTAACTTGATTGTATACGAACGACACGCACCTCTCGCCCATCCCCGCCTCACTGCTCAGCATCAAATCGCGGCTGCACGCTCTCACCCGGTCCCGTCTGTAAAGAGTTTTGCTTTTTATTGCATGCGAATGTGCGTCCGCCCGGAAACACTCGGGCGTCCTGTCGGTGCAGCGGTTTCAGTGCCTGTGGGCGGGGATCGGAGGGAGCTGAGCGGGAGCTTGAGCGGGCTTCTCCGACAGACACGAACCAATGTGGTGGTAGCTGGGTGATGTTTGTTAATACACACTGAGGGTTAATCCTGTGCACACTGTACCTGCTCAGGACTCTGTATGTTTGTCTGTCTTGAGCGCTGTTGCTAGGATGTCCTCCTCCTCCTCTCCCCCTTCCCCTCACCCTGGTCCCTCTCCTCCACTGTTTCTCTCTCAAGGACTGTGGTGAAAATGCTGTTCCTGCCTCTCACAGTGCGTCTGTCTCTTCCTCATCATCTGTACACTGTAGTCCCAGGACATAAAACCCTGTTGTCTCCAGGAATACACATCCTGCGGTTGTTAAAACTCACTGCTGTGCCCCCCACTCCCCATTTCCTCCTCCTCCTCCTTTCCTCTCCTCCCTCCTTTGACATCGTCTCTTCACTACAGACTCTGATCAGCTGTGACACTATGCATCATGGTCCTTCACTCTGCATGGACTGTGTCCCTCCGGCTCAGACTTCTGGCCGACGGGCTTCAGTGACACTTTGTTTAATGCTTTACTCCAAGTGAGGCTGTAGGACCTCACAAGCGCTATCCCAAAGCAAAAATCCAAATATTTAACTTTTGACAAATGCAGATACCAAAGATATCTCTCTGTCCTGTGTGTCTCTGTCTGTTTTTTCTCTCCCTCCCACCCTGCAGCATGTGTATTAAGAGACAAACCCAGCACTGGCTTTAGTCCTAGCCTCAGTAATTCCAAAGCTTAGATGTATATTTTGGTATATTTCTGAGAAAAACTTACGTGAAAAAGCGTCTGTTTCTCGTTTGTTTGTTGTAATCTCTTTTTCCTGTCACAGCATGGAACTAATTGCAGAACTGTCTTACTCTTGGTAGGTTAAAGATATAGTATTTTTGTATGTTTTTGGGTGTGTTATGTGTGTGGTTTATCAGTTCACAGCCCAAGTGACTATTGCTATCAACAGAGAGAGAAAAACGAGAAAAAAAACAAAACAAAACAGAAAACGCCAACCATGTACATATTACGTCTGTGTATCTCAAGAAATGCATTCTGTAAAACATTTCACGTTGGAAGCTTGGGCTCATCTAAAGGAATGTGTTCCCGTTTTATTTCCCCTTTTTCTTATTCTGCAGTCTGATACGAATTGACTTTCCAGGACTCGAATGTAAAGAGTTTTGGTTTCCATCGTGGAATACAACACTGAGGGACACTGCTCCGATCTGACTACAAAAAAATGAAAAAGAAAAAAAAAAAAAAAAGGCTTCCAGTCATGGCGGCATAGAACTGAAAGATTGTGTAGGAGTTTTAAGTATGTGAATCAGGATACATAGTAGATTTTGATGCATTTGTCTGCTGTATTTTTGTTTGTTTTGTTTTTATACACATATAAAGATAATCTTTTACTGTAAATGTACAGTTCTTTTGTTGTAAACATCATTAAACCATTTTCCAAGTGTTTTGACATGTGCTTTGTCTTTATTGGGGTTCAGTGCACACGGTGGCACTTATTAAATACATAAAACCACCATTAGGTCCTGACTGGAATTTTTTAACTATGCTAATGACCTTCCATCAGCGTGTGCTGTACGTTGCTTTTAGTGGTAAAATATGCTTGAATGGCATTGCAAATTTAGTAAATAATGTCATTTATATAGCCGCATATAAGCAACCACAATATATGCAAATGCAAAAATGAAGAGTTTATTTTCTTTTTATTATTATTATTATTATTATATTTTTGGTTGGTTGCTGGTTTAGAAAATGCAACAAAAGGTGGAAACAGCTCATCACAAAATAGCAGAAACCCAAAGTGACATTACAAAATTGTCCAACCAACAGTCAAAAGATGTTTAATATATAATCACACGAAATCGAAAAAAATAGCAAAATCTCACATTTGGGAAATTAAAGCCACAGATTTTAGAATCTTTGTTATTAAATGACTTAAATGAATCAATAAATGGTCTGACTGGTTGGGCTGAGTTGTGCGACCTGGCATGAGGACGTCAGCGGAGCGGCAGAGCTGGAGGAGGGAGCTCAGTGAGAGCAAAAGACTCGTAGGGACCCGCACCCCTGTTCTGGTCTGAGGTCTGCTGTCGAGAGAAGAGAAGAAATTATAGCTCCATGCTGATGGACCTGCAGTTCCCCTTATCACAGTATTAACAGATAACAGTGGGAGCAGTTTAATCCACACTGACCACTGATTAGAGTTTCCCAGAGGAAACTGCAGTTGGCTGCTTAAACTACATCCAACATGGTCCCACTATTGGTGTCACCCAAAGACTTAATGTTTAATTTCTTATGGGAAATAAGAAGGAAGTACTGAAGCACCTTTTCTGAACCTTCTATCAGTGCTTATCATGACTGACACTTTGAAGACAGACTATTCAACTGCAGTCCAGGTGTAAATAAAACAAGTGAAAGATTTCTCCTCTTCAGGTTCAGTGCATTGGTTTTGTGTTACGGTTTACTGGGACACTTGAACAACATGATGTTATAACTGACTGCTTTTCATTAAGTTGAAATGTTTCGTAAAAAAGGTTTATGATGCCACAGGATTCCTAATTCATAATGANACCATTTTCCAAGTGTTTTGACATGTGCTTTGTCTTTATTGGGGTTCAGTGCACACGGTGGCACTTATTAAATACATAAAACCACCATTAGGTCCCAACTGGAATTTTTAACTATGCTAATGACCTTCCATCAGCGTGTGCTGTATGTTGCTTTTAGTGGTAAAATATGCGTGAATGGCGTTGCAAATTTAGTAAATAATGTCATTTATATAGCCGCATGTTAGCATCCACAATATATGCAAATGCAAAAATGAAGAGTTTATTTTCTGTCCGGCTGTAGAGGTTCAGGAGCTCGGCAACTATTTTACTTATATTTTTGGTTGGTTGCTGGTTTAGAAAATGCAACAAAAGGTGGCAACAGCTCATCACAAAATAGCAGAAACCCAAAGTGACATTACAAAATTATCCAACCAACAGTCAAAAGATGTTTAATATATAATCACACGAAATCGACAAAAATAGCAAAATCTCACATTTGGGAAATTAAAGCCACAGATTTTAGAATCTTTGTTATTAAATGACTTAAAAGAATCAATAAATGGTCTGACTGGTTGGGCTGAGTTGTGCGACCTGGCATGAGGACGTCAGCGGAGCGGCAGAGCTGGAGGAGGGAGCTCAGTGAGAGCAAAAGACTCGTAGGGACCCGCACCCCTGTTCTGGTCTGAGGTCTGCTGTCGAGAGAAGAGAAGAAATTATAGCTCCATGCTGATGGACCTGCAGTTCCCCTTATCACAGTATTAACAGATAACAGTGGGAGCAGTTTAATCCACACTGACCACTGATTAGAGTTTCCCAGAGGAAACTCTGGTTGGCTGCTTAAACTACATCCAACATGGTCCCACTATTGGTGTCACCCAAAGACTTAATGTTTAATTTCTTATGGGAAATAAGAAGGAAGTACTGAAGCACCTTTTCTGAACCTTCTATCAGTGCTTATCATGACTGACACTTTGAAGACAGACTATTCAACTGCAGTCCAGGTGTAAATAAAACAAGTGAAAGATTTCTCCTCTTCAGGTTCAGTGCATTGGTTTTGTGTTACGGTTTACTGGGACACTTGAACAACATGATGTTATAACTGACTGCTTTTCATTAAGTTGAAATGTTTCGTAAAAAAGGTTTATGATGCCACAGGATTCCTAATTCATAATGA